>NC_051177.1:165254294-165404294 GCF_013339695.2 Rhipicephalus sanguineus
GCGGCTCTTCAACACATATATGTGAGCGTATTATATTTATACAAATCTTTAGCGCCATTTTGTAACGTGTCGCCCAGTAAAAAAAAAGTTACGCCACAGTCACCTACCCGCCGCATGCTTCGCATAACATCGACTCCCACGGTACGTGGGATCTGCCGAATTTTTTTTGTAATGGCGAAGAATGCAGTTCTTTTTGTGTATATACAATTTATTTTTATTTTCTTTTATTGTGGAATTCAGCGCGCTCCTATAACCTTTTCGTTTACACCACGTTTCCTCAGCTTCTAAGTTTCCTGATGTCGAGGACTTCTTCCATTTGTGTTGTCCAGTATTTCGACCCTGCAAAATTCCCTCTTCAGCTCTCTGGAGAAAAAGAACGGATGATATCAACTTTCACCGACAGGATTAGAAGCAAAAAAACAACCAAACAGGTTCACACGAAGTGCGCGTCATCCGCGCAGCTTCGTTTGAACAAAGACAGGAAAAAATAAAGTGGGCTTGGAAGAATGCTCTAATTTCTACCCTGGTCAAAGCTCCTATCCGGCAGCCTCTCCGAAGGGAAAATTGAGAATAGGCTTAAGGCGCGCTGCCAACTCTCATCCCTCCTGTCTGTGTTTCATTCTTTTTTTTCTTTAGTGCAATCCACCGAACAGTGGCCCCATACTGTAGCAGCGATTGAAAGCTGAATGACCGCGTCTCAGTGAGGTCTAGGTTAGCGCATTATACGTGAGTCAGCTCAAGCCGAGGTTACTGTGTATATTTTTTCGAAGGAATCAATCTCCTACTCCTAGATTCCCGAGAGGTGTAGAACCCGCCTAGAACTTGGAAACGATGATATGCAAAACAAGGCGTCCCTTGTGTGGTTTTTTCCGTTCACTCAATACATGATTCGTCCATACGAAGAAAAATAAGAACAAGCATGTATTGTGCAAGATTTTATTGCTTCATTAAATGCTGAGGACGCTTTTCGTGAGTAACATACTCTTATTGCTGCTTTGCTTGTCAAGGCGAAAGCGTTATGGGCCTCGTCCGACGCTATCCTTGAAAACCACGGGGTGCGGTATAGAAACGCACGTATCCTCTCGAACGAAACACAAAGGAGCCGAGTTGGAGCTACATTCCAGCCCAGGCATTCTACGCGACAATCAAGTGCTCTACCACCGATCCCAACCAGTGCTTTTGTTTTGTTTTCACGCTATTTGTTGGAAACGTGCCTAATGTACGAACAAAATAGCGAATACCGCCTCTATACGAGCGTGCAACAAACGTTACCAGGAAACAAGTTTCAAGGAACACTCTTCTCTGGAAGAGCAAAAAACGAGCACATTCATGAACAGCGGTTAACAATCCGGCTGGAACTCCGGTTTGTCCCGTAGCTCTAAAGCAATGTGTATAAATTTGACTGCGATGATAAAATTGGTGCCGTAGGCCTGGCTAACATGCAGTTTTTCCATAAACTATGTCTTCCCATTAGTAAGGCCATGTGAACAAGCGGAACATTGATTTTAAGAGGCACGAGTTAACTTATGCTACGAGAATTTAAAGGAAGTTCATTTTTTTTAAAAGCTTTCAAAAACGTACCTAAACAGGACAGCTACTTGCATCTAATGAAGCAATGTTCGGTAGTTTCTAGAGCGTCATATATGCGAAAATTAATTGGAAATATAAAGATACCATGCCTGCCTTATCAGGCTTTTACAGGTGATGTTTATCTATACACTTGGTAGGAGAATGTCTTGAAGTATGGCGAAATAGACATTTTCTGCACGCGCAAGAGCACATGATGTCCAGTGAAACCAATATATAGCGGTGCAATATAGGCGGAAATAGCTTCTCTGATACATAGTTATATGGGTCTTTTCCTGGGCGAGAGAATAAAATCAAAATTTGAGAATCTGACGGCCAGAATACACACTGATTGGTGCACTCATGGATCCTTGCAAATGGGAGTGCAATGCATAATTTGTAGATTTGTAGACGTGCCAGTGCTTGAAACTATTTCGGAGAAAGACCCTACACAGGCGTCATGCCCGGCGAGACGCTACGTTTCCTGATGTAATACTGCTTCGCAGAAACACAGAATCGAACCTGGCGTCACACCGTGTGAAACGCAGCTAGTGAGTGTTTGAAAGCTGCCAGCCCATTGCAAAGGACTGCGATATAATTCATTATCATCAGAAGAACCTACAGCATCAAAAAATATGAAGCTGCGTAGGTAATGTAGCAAGATGGGCGAGTTGAAATTGATAGATAATTGTAAAAAAGAAAACAGCGCGAAAACAATGCGACACACAGGGCAAGGACACAGGACGAGCTTAGTAGGTGAGCGCATAGCTTTACAGGCGTGGAGTGCGTATTTCGCTAATGTATGCAACTTATGAAAAAAGCATAAAGACAAAGGTGCTCGCATAAGTCATTGAGAGAGCCGGTTTATTGCAAAGCATATGCACTTGCTGGCAAAGGCTCATTTCTCTTACATGAGTGGAGATAGGCTTCCGCCTTTGTTACGACAGTGTATCACCTGCCGAATCTTTTATTAACTTGTTCGTGTATATGTAGGCTTTCATGTGTGCTGGCTTAGTATCCCCTGGAAACCAGCATAGCTGCAACTAGTTCACGCACCGACAGAAGGTTTAGGCTGCGGATGGGTGGAATGTAGGAAACATTTTGGGCCTTGGAGACTCTCACAGAGATGGTGAGAAACAAAAAAGGCAAACCGGCGTTTTTATGGCCTGTTTTCTTTCACCTCGGTAAGTGTATGCCATGTGTAACTTTTCCCTAACATAAATATTTTCCTTCTGCAGTTTGTCCTTGTTTCTTTTTTCGCTCTAAAATGCAATGATACTCCACGTTTTCTTATGCAAGAGTGCCCTCAAAGCTTCGTTACAGTGGGATTACGTGTGAATAATATTCCACAAAAACATCCTGTGCACGCTGCATGGGAAACAAGAAATGTTTTATGCAAAAAGAAAATGAGGGCAGTTTGCACTAAGTCGCGCAAAGCTTGCCATAACGGAGCACGTGCCCGTCGCCGCTCTACTCCCCGACCGAAACGTCTGGCTTCGAGATGCGCGGCTTCCTCCTCGGGAGTACGAAGCCAGGCTATGTACTACAGAGCGGAGGTTGCAGGCGATGTCTCCGTGCCTGCGATGTGCTGCTGCGCATGTGCTGCTTGACCAGGTTGGGCGGTTTCTGGTCGCTAGGCGACGCGATGCTTGCGTCCGTTTTCTTTCTAGCTTTTTCTCAACTTCTTTCTCTCTGTTTCATTGATGGACTCTCTGTCTCTCTTTTTCTTTCTGAATTTCTTTCTTTCTATTTCTCCATTTCTCATTCTTTCTGTGATATACTTTACTCCCTCCCCTCCTCCTTTACCCCCTCCTCAACACGTCTCTCCTCCTCACGCTCGCTCGCCATCCCCACCCCCTTCATACAACACTACACTATACAATGCCCATGCTCTGCTAGCTTCCCTGGACAGCCGAGTGGTTAGGACGCTCGCCTTCGAATCGAGGGTACGCGGTTTCGAATCCCGCCTCATGCACAATTTTTTGGCAAGAATTTTTCTCTTTCTCTTTCTTTGTATCTTTATTTCCATCTCTCTGGTTGTTTGTCTCTTTCTTTCTGTCCCTCTCCCTTTCAGTACTTTTCTCAGGGTAATTACAGGCCACGCCGTAGCGGCGAGTAGCGGGATCTGCCCAATTTCTGTGGCACATACCTGTTCATGATGATGATAGTTTTCGGGAACCGGCACACACTTTACGCCGAGCTAAAACAGCATAATGATATCGCAGGGGCGTAGACATTTTTTTTTTTTTTTTGGGGGGGGGGGGGCAGGAAGATGTGGCCGAATGTCATTTTGGGCTGTGTGCGCCATGACAAAAAAAAAGTTCGGTAGATCCCACGTACCGTGGGAATCGATGTTATGCGAAGCATGCGCAGGAAGGTGACTGTGTCGCAATTTTTCTCATTGAGCGAAACGTTACGGAATGACGCTAGAGAAATGTGAAAGTGGTATACGCAAGCACATGCTTTCAAGAGTCGCAGATGTATTATACAGGGTGTTTCAAGAAATGTGTCCAACCTTTTCAAAAAATCAGGAAAATGCGATATTTGCTCGGGGTTTTCAGAATTGCTTTTTCTGTAGCGGCATGAATTTTAAGTTGGTTAAGGACATCATTTAGGATAGTAATTAAGAAAGTTGCATTAATTAACTTCTTAATTAGTGGAGTTAGGTGATTGTGTCAAATGGGAGAATTAAAGTTCTTCATGCTAGGAACCCATCCGAGCTTTGAGATTTCGAAAAAGCGTCCTCTAGTAGTTGTCGTGGCGTAATGAAGTTCAACGAAATGCAAAGGCTTTCAACAGCGAAAGCCATCGGATTCTGTTGAACTTCATTACTTCGTAATTATTACTAGAGGCCCCTTTTTCGAAATCTCAATGTTGGGATGGGTTTCTGGCACGAAGAACTTCAATTCCCCAATTTGACACAACCACCGAACTCCACTAATTAAAAAGTTAATGAATTTGATCTTTTAATTACAGTCCCAAATAATTTCTTTCACCATCTTAAGATGCCTAGCGCTACAGAAAAAGTCATTCACTCATTTTGGACGTCTCAGAGGAATATGGTAGTTGCGTTCTTCCATGTTTCTGTTTAGATCTCGCCATTGAATTTCGTTGAATTTCATTACTTCGTAATTATTACTAGATGCCCCTTTTTCGAAATCTCAAACTTGGGTTGGGTTCCTGGCAAGAAAAACTTCAATTCTTCCATTTGAAACAACCACCTAACACCCCTAATTAAAAAGTTAATTACTTTAACTTTTTTAATTACAGTCCCAAATAATTTCTTTAACAACCTTAAAATCCATGCCACTACACAAAAACCAATTCTGAAGGCAGCAATCAAATATCGCTTTTTCCTGATTTTTTTAAAAGGTTGGACACATTTCTTGGAACACCCTGTATAACCAGTTAGTTACAATTGCTTAACGATGCCAACAGTATCGTAGGTGCTACCAACACCAAACGCAGTAAGCTGACATGTAGTGCTTATATTCTTGAATATTGGATAGCGCGAATTCGTATAGGACAATAGAGGAGTACAGATGCACAGGACAGGCGCTACTCGCAACTAAGCTTTGTTCAGAAAAGTTTCCCTAGATATATATACACAGTCGAGTGGCACGGGCAAGCGCATTGCACGTACGTTACAGTCACAGTTGCAGTTGTTAGATTTGCGTTACAGATGTTATGCTTATACTTATCCTTTATGACGAAGAATGCATGCATGTTTCACGAACCCGAGTGCATATGTGGAAGGGGTTTGTGGCAGTTCTTGAATGAGGTCAACATCGCCGTGATGAGTTAGCACCATCAGGAGCTGGACAGGACTTGTTGTCTGATCTGTTCGTGATCGCGGCTACGAACGGTCTATGTGTAGTGAAGTGCGAGGTATAGTAGAGCTGGTGGAAGGCGCGGATGGCTTTCGCGAAGAAATGATCTATGATGCCTTTGTCCTGAACGTGGAATCGAGGTCTTGTGATGCCCTGTCCATATCCAAGCTGTCGTTCATGCCGTCTAAGAGCCAGACGTTCTTCGGTTTTGATAAATCAATGCTGAAGTCACTGGTAATCATGAGGGACATGGTCCTCTTGGCAGACTTATTGTAGGAAGCATTCACCCCGGTTTTTGCGTAATCCACGTGGTCTGTGGACTACGGGGACGAGTGGATGGCAGCCCAGCGTCTTCCAGTTGTGCTCTGTCTTCAGCTCTCTAACTTTCCATGCGTCTGGCGCTGTGGTGTAGTGGTTACGGTGCTCGGCTGCTGATCCGAAGGTCGTGGGTTGGATTCCGGCCGCGGCTGTTGCATTTCGATGGAGGCGAAATGCTAGAGGCCCTTGTACTGTGCGATGTCAGTGCAGGTCGAGAAATACCAGATGGTTCATATTTCCGGACCCTTTCACTATGGCGTCTTTCATAATCATATCGTGGTTTTGCGACGTAAAACCCAAGAATCAATATTATTATCACTTTACTTCCCTATCAATGTGTATGCTCGCGGTTACTGCGTTGATTGACTGTTATCCACTGTGGCACATAACCGCATAACAGGAACTCTCGTATGCGGGTACGTGCCACACGTGACTGAGGAAAAGGGTTTGATGATGTACGCGACACGTATTTTTATTATTCATGTCATGACCAAGTGAATCGTGTTGGTCATACACTGATCCTATGCTGTGCCAGTTTGGGTATATTACACGTTATGGACACGACCAGGAGAGCACCCAGACGTTGGCGGCTACACAGACAGACAGACAGACAGACAGACAGATAGACAGACAGACAGATAGACAGATAGATAGATAGATAGATAGATAGATAGATAGATAGATAGATAGATAGATAGATAGATAGATAGATAGATAGATAGATAGATAGATAGATAGATAGATAGATAGATAGATAGATAGATAGATAGATAGATAGATAGATAGATAGATAGATAGATAGATAGATAGAAACTCCCAAAGTGTCTGAGGTTCGCTAAGAAATGTTAGGTATTTTAAAAAAAGAAAGCAACGCGTACCTTTGGCGTTGTAAGTGCCGATGGGAACAGAACAGCGATGACAACACCAGACTGCATCTTGGGGAATCCTCGAATAGAATCGACGCCGAAATCGCGACAGCTACTGATGACACGGAAGATCAGTAGGAGCAAATGATGCGAGAAACCGCACCAGCCGGGGCCTCATTCCCTTAATCTACTTTGCTATTTTTTCGCGCATTTATTTTTTACTTAGGTGCGGTTCTCTGACTGAGGTTCAAGGCAGACCAATCTGTATGCCACTACGCAGAAAAAATGCACGGTGCAAAAGCGGTGACCTCAATCAGCCCTGGCAAGTAAAGTGCAGACTACCCGCATGGGATCTTATTTACCGGCAGCCGTTACTCGTTCGTAGCACTGTGATCACAGTACTTTTGTATTTCTCAACTCTTTTCTCTACCGCGCAATTTACCAAGGCTGCCATTCGACCTCTAGCGGATCCAGATCGGACAAAAGAGTTTCTGGCCGAGTGGTCGTCTCAGATAAAGAGATCAGTTTCGGCTACTGCAAGCGTTACATTTTACTTTTTTCGTGCCCTACTATCCATTGGAGAAAATGCGTCGAACTAAAAACAAATCCTGTGCTTCTGGCTTCTTTTTTTTCGTTATTTAGACAGTTTTCAATATTTTGTTCAGATACCCTGGCTTTTTTTCACGATGGGCTAGGACAGTTTAATAGAATTTTCCAACAACCAGCCACACGTGCAGTGAGATATCCTGAAATGGTTTCCGAAGCCAGTCAAGGCAAAGTCAAGAACAATAAATCTCCAATATTCATGGGTTATTAGCCCATGCAACTATTGTCCGTGTAGCGGGAATAATCTAAAAATGTAGGACATCCAACTCGTTCCTTGAAATCAAAGCTGAAACGCACCACAGGTGCATGAGCATGATGCCAGGGATACGTATGTATAATAGGGCTTCTTCGCGCCAGAAAATTTAAGAGAAATGACCACTTCGAGTGTCCGTTTGTTTCACAACGTAATGTAGCTTATATTAAAGCGATGAGCAATTTTCATGTTAAGCGGGCTTGGATTATCTTAAAACCAGTGCTGGAGCGGAACTTTCAGGTCACGTCAGAATAGCATCACCACACGGATCTTCTTTGTACGCGCTTGACCGCTTACCGAGCATCTTCTTAGAAACCCAGGCAGTGTTTATGTGTGTGTCATGACAGCCAATTACTGACACAGCCTCAGTAATTGAGGCTGCGCCGGCCTCTTTAGCTTAGCCTGTTTCTCGAAATTCCGGAAATCTTAAGTTTTTCCTAATTTAGAGATAACAAAATATCAGCTGAACCCTTTATCACGCGCGAAAAATCTTGCGATGCTTTCTGCTCTACGTTTTCCCAAACAAATTTTACCAAATGTGGGAACCCCCCAAACATTTATTCCTTGCAAAAGAATGTTGTCTGAAGAACGAGCGGGACCAACCTGTCCCACAGACCGCTTGAGGCCATGAGCCAAGGTGGGATACCCGCTGTCGCACTGCGCGTATAGGGCTTCAGCTTGTCAGTCTGGGACATGATTATAGCTGCGTTTTTCCTGCGTACTTTTTGAGCAATAGCACATTTCGCGCGTAGCCGTGATGCATGCGTAAACTCTTTCCCCTCGTGCAATCTAACTCGTACAACACGCTCTGGCAAATTGTTTCAGCCTTTCAGTGATTTATGGAAGCATAAAATATGAATGAGAATAGCTAAATTGAAGAGAAACCTCTTCAAATATGGTCAAAATGTTGAATTTGTTGTTCTATAAGGTAAAGAGAAAGGTGACCAGCTGTGGTGGGTTAGCATAAGGTGTCGCGCTGCTAAACTCGAGGGCGCGGGTTCAGTTCCCGGCCACGGCGGCCGCTTTTCGATGGAAACAAAATGCAGAGAACACCTGTGTAGTTAGGTTTAGGCGCACTTTAAATAACCTCAGATGGTTGAAATTTGCTCGAAGGTTCCCCACTACGGCGCGCCTCATAGTGATACGGACGTTTTCGCTCGTAAAGCCCCAGCAGTTATTAGAAAAGCAAAGGTGAGGAGTGGTACCCTGGCTGAGGAACAAGAGTTCACGATTAGTAGCCATATACGTATGCGTAGATCGGTCACTAACAGGGGAGCTTGCTCTCGCAAATAAAATTCACCGAATGATGAGGACGAGCTGAAATGCATATGACATGCACTCTTAAATCATGACAATCAATTTACCACTGTTAAAGAAGGTCAAAAGTGCACACTCGTTACACATTTCTAGATAAGGATACGGGGCTAAAACTAGGTGGTTAGCAAGGAAACTTGAGAGGCCATGTGAAATCATGCAGCGTGCGATGGGAATGAATATCATGGGCGTCACATTAGGCGATAACAAGAGAGCTTAGTACGTCATAAAAAAGCAAAGGTTGCTGATACCCTGATTCACATGAAGAGAAGCAACGGACCTGGGCCGGCCTTTGAATTTGTAGGGTAGCTCACACAATACAAAGCCTTTCGAGGCAGTGTTTAGGCTCTTGATGGATTTTGTATTTGTAGAAATCTGCAAGTTAATATATCGTATTTACCGGGGCGGCGCAAATAGTGTCATTTGTGCGCCAACGAGTAAGCACTACTTGCTATCAGAACTTATCGACCCAGATTATGCGCCTTTGTTAGCCAAAACCTCAATATCCACAAGCTGTGCTTTTTCCCAGAGTGCGCTGATTTTCTCTTGAACATAATTCTACAATGTACGTGACAACAGTAAAGGGAAAGGCGTTTCCGAAATTTTTATATATTGCCCCTAAACTCCGTCGTTATTTCACCGCCGACCCTCATGTTCTGAAGCAAGCTTTTGTTTAAAAAGAGCGAAACATCTGAGCGACATCTCTTCGTGCCTTGTAATTTTCGAAAAATGCCTACTTCGGGAGAACACAATTTCCGGATCCTATAAATAAGAGGATTTCTAGCGCACGATGTGGCTTAGATTCTATCTGAACTCAACTTCATTGTATGTTGAGGAAATGGCATTAGAACGCGGATTGGTAAGAAAAACAGCAAGAAAAAACGCCACCTTGGAAGAAAGCGAGCACGTTTGTCTGTGTAGTTGCTCGTACTGTGACGCTGAAAAATAATAAATGTGCACTTTCCCCACATTCCTGCGGAAATGCTCCACCGAAATTGAGCCGACCAAGGTCCGAGTTTCCCCTCAAGTTCTTTCTTCGATAACGCCATTAGTGGAGAAGTTTTACCGAACGGAAACAACTACTTTCTACGACCTTGTATTACTGTATTACAATTCTGAGCCGCTTTTTTTATTAGTTGCTGAGACGCCTAAAGAATAGCGAAAGTCTACGGAAAGGCGTATTTTGTGCGGAAACACGCCACCATTCTCTCAATCTCTGCAAGACTTTGTTACGTCTAACTGAAAACTGGCTCAACCAGCAAAGGAAAACGAAAAGAAGCAGGAGGATGTCCCACCTACTAACCTCTAACAATAATTTAACGTAGGTGTGGCAGGCTGTTTCTACTACTGTACGCTCACTGTTGCTATTTTTAATGTCGATCAGTGCAAGAGGAAGCTTATACTACGAAAGGAAGCCTTCCTTTGAAACAGTCTTACCGTGGGCAATGTATTTTGCGAGATGTGATGAAGTATTGAAGGACCCATATCACGTTGACGAGGTTAGGCAAGGTAAATAATTGTTTGCGAATGCGTTGATAACTTTTAAGTCTGGATTCCATTGCGCAAAGAATCATTGTTTTAAATGCACAGGCATTTGCATGCCGGCTCAATGAGAGAATTGTCTGTCTGTCCACCTGTCACGTGAGACGACCGTCGGTAAAAATAAGTTAATGAATAAAACGAAACAAATGTCTTGTTCTGGCTGTGTTTATACTCGAACCACGCTGCTCCGAAGGCGGGTGTCGGAACCACTGAGGAATTTGTATTTAACGCACATTGGCATGGTGCTTTGCTGCCGTATGGCCGATTCCACTGTGACGAAGATTTCGCCCTACACTGACGACTTCTTCATGCTCCTTGACAGTAGCACTGACTCTTTAATCACGAGCCAATAACATACCAATCGCTGTAATGTGTACGGGCGGATTAGATTACATAAACAACCCAAGAGATGCCATGATTTGATAGTATTATATTCCTTCACATTAGACTTTTATTTACTGAGGAATGGTTTTACTTGAAGTGAGAACTTCCTGCGCGAAAGCCACTTCTCTCGTTCTCCCGCCCATTCAAAACTAGCTAAGAGGGGCATTGCAAAATTACGTTACCTGAATGCAATGCACAAAAAATGCTCAAAGCTAACGGCGTCAGCTTCAGTGAACGAAATTTCTTGTTGTATGCCTTTGTTTTATTTCACTCGTTTAGTAGTGAGTGTGGCTTAACTCATCCTAACAAAGATGTCGTCTGAACAGCCTTGTTCCGTGCAGGCTTCCACTGGGAAAATACAAGTTCATGGTGACTCTGCACATGCACGACTTTTCACATCAACTATAAAGTTAGGGCAAAGGGCGAATGGTAAAGTAGTTGTTTTTTACCGGTCTTGAAAAGCATCAAAAATAAGCATTATGGAGCATGTCCAAATGCGAATGAATAAAAAATGCACAATGAATGAAGTGTGACATTAGTGAAATTTCTTGTCTTCATCCCAGCTACGGCTAAAGTGCAGATTGCTGTGCGAAAATCGAGCAGTGTAGCCATATGTAAAACATGCAATATTGTTACAAGAAGCAGCAGCCAGCGTACGCGTGAAATAATAAAGAATGATTGGTAGTATAGGAGAGAACTACACGTCCAATCCATTGCTGGCTGTTTCTCCAAACAAATTACAATACTTGCGTGGTCACTGATTGTTTTGCCGGCCGCGCTGACGTGTCGTACGATCATGAGTTGTTCTCTACAATCCGGTTTGCCGTTCGCAACGAATTAGCACCCGCGTGTATCCTTCTTCAATGCCCTAAGATGATTGTGCGCTTGTCTTGTACACGTAGTACGAGACACGCTCTAAAAAGCAATCTGAATTTATGGAAGTGCTGTAATGTATACGGCGAAAGAATAATTGAATTCAATGGAACAAAAATCTGGAACACCCTACCCTTAGAGGTTAAAACCGCACGCAACTTGAAGTAATCTAGTAAATACTTTTTATTGAAAACCAGAATATCTACCGAACCTACATTGATAAATTAGGTGTACTTATGTAAAATATGTTTATGAGGATTATATGGTTCGTTTTAGTCATGAAATACTATTAAATGTCATTCTGTTAAACACTGTAATTGACCTGTGTCATTGATTTTTAAACACTGGACTGGAGACGAGGCTTTCTTGGCTATCCGTCCAGATAATTGTATAAATGTGTTTGCGTGAAGAAAAATAAAGCACTTCATTTCACTTCATATGATTTAAACATGGCATACGAACACGCCCAAGCACATTTAATGAAAAAAACATAATTTGCACATCATAATACACACCTCTATGGGACTTAGTGTAACCTTTGACGTGTTGGTGAAACATTGGAAGAAACACAGCACAAAAGAAGACGGACACAAAAGTTCTGTTGCGCATTCGGATTCCATTGTGCATTTGGATATTGCGTTCTCGGATGTGGAAATAATCATTTTTTAAAACTAAAATTGCACTTGGACGTGTTGGTATGTTGTGATGAAATCATTTAATTTGTGTGTGCGTCACCCTTCCCTGTCACCGCGCCACGGCGGTCTAGTGGTTATGGCGCTCGACTGCTGAACCGAAGGTCCCGGTATCAAATCCCTACCGCGGCGGCTGCATTTTCGATGGAGGCGAAAATATTTGAGGCCCGTGTACTTAGATTTAGGTGCCTGGTAAAGAACCCCAGGTGGTCGAAAAGGAGCTCTCCACTACGGCGTCTGTCATAATCATATCATGGTTTTGGACGTTAAACCCCAGATATGATCACCCTTCCTTGTCCCCGTCTTCTATTGCGCTGTCTTCCTTCCAACCATATGGGATCATGGTTGGTCATGGCTCAATGCTTGTGCCATTAGTATACTTTGGATTGAAATGCAACCCCAAGTGATGAGTTATATATAAGGCATTTGGAAACATCCCTTAATTGATCTACAGAGAAACGCATCTAGATAGATTAGTATACTGAGCGACAAGAAGGCTAGGTTCATACGACTGTCTTTTTTAATGAGATTGTTCAAAGGGAACGCACCTACTTGAAAGGAAGGAAGTGAGAAAGTCCTCGTATAAATGAAAAGAAAAAAATGCGTATAAAGAAAATTCACAGTACTTTTTGCGGCAACATATTCTTTCATCATGACAACATTTAGGCGGAAGGCAATTTTCTCCACGAGTGTATTGTCTGCAAGGCGGGTCAACAACTTTCCGCAATATGCTGCCGAGGAGCTTTAATCGGGCCGATCAAGAGAATGATTTTCATGTGGCAGATTCAACTGCGCTTCGCGCCTTTCGCCAACTTCGGAGGTTATACAGGCTGCGTGACACATCGGCAGACGCTAGCGCAGTTGCGCGAATTGGTCCCTGTGCAGCGGAACCGAAATAAGCCTCAAATTGATGGCAGTCGTTTGGCTTAACGACCTGGTGATGGGGCGCTGCACCATTCCTACTTTTTTTCTTACCGTCCCTTGACGAGTGACGCGGTTAAGTTTCCGAAAGCATGGTGACGATTTCGGCCCGTTCCGCGTGATTGGAACCGAAAGTCTCTGCTGCTCTTGATTCCATTGCGGACTTCTCATTCCAACCTTTTCCTAACGACACACACGATGTCAAGAGCTGTCGGCGCGTGGCACTGTTTCTGTCGACGATGTACATGGTTTTTCTTTTTTCTTATATTTCATTATTGGCGAAGTTCCCGTGAGTGGTAAGATGGAGTTGTGCCATAGCTGCAGTCTTCTGCTTCCTTGAACGCAAGAACGACCAGCAGTTATGTTTATTTATTTGGTATGACAACATCAAATTAAAAGTGTCATCTGGGGGGGGGGGGGGGGTTGGGAGTTTGGCACATCGATATAGACTGATTATGCGCTATAAGTAGCATTGGATCACAACAAGACATTTCGTTGGAAGTAGCGCCTACGTGTGTGCATATGCGTGTCTTTTTGTCGTCTGTGGTTTCCGTGCGCTCAGAGTTTTTTCAAGTTGAGAACGCTATCTGCGTTTCTTATTGCGCGAGGAAGTGTATTGATATAATGTTGTTGCTTCATCAATTCTTCAAGGTGGCATTGTCGTTGATAGCAGCAATGAAGGTAGTAAGGTAGTTTCATTAGGTACTGCTGCTAGGGCCGTAGGAAATGAAGGAAGCACTGGAGCGGCAAGTCGACACTCCAACACTCACTGAAGTGACGGTAAGGACGTAACGTAATGATATGTTATGGTTGAAGCACAAGTTATTCCTGAACTTTTGAATTGGTATACCATATTTTATTGAAAAAACAGATGTTCAAACTTGCTTCGCAGAGCAACATCAGTTAATCGAGGGACTTATTTCATCGCCGGAAAAGGAGTGTGACCAGAATAATTGAGGTGCAGTGTATCACTCTTGTAAGGATTCAGATGGCGAGCTTCTAGCGGCAATGCAGTGAATTCCGACCTCTTGACAAAATGCTCTTCATGGTATTGAAGGGCTGTAGGCAATTGACAGAATTATTTTTATGATTTACATATGAACTCATAGCGTACGTGATTGCTTGTGATACGAAAAATAATCACGTAACCACTTTTATCACACAACTCTGGCTCCGTGTTACACTGCTTTCGGCCTCTCGTCTGTTTTACGCTATAAAGATCGCAAGCTTCTCTGTATCTGTGACGTAACTATTTAGCCATTCATTTCTCGGATTCATGTACATCTGGTGTGCCACCGTGCTGATGATTAGCAGGTATTGCAAAGTGTGCACCAAGGAAATAGTTTGAGGACGCTTTCCTGAGTTAGTCATCAGAATGGTCTTCAACACCTGCTTTTATGGCCATGGCATGATCACGCGGATGCCAACTGAACTATACCGTGCTCAACGACCACCCAAAACCACCAAAAAAGGGCATCAATGCACACAGAACACATACACAGTACACATCACATCCATGTGTGAATGCCGGAGCGAGAACAAGTGCTATTTATGCTGCAGAAGCACATTATTAACATATATTGAAAAGTACGTAAACTGAAAGAATGACATATTGTCACGTGGTCATGACGTTGACGAAGGCAGCAGTCGGCGCGTTCAAGACGAAACTCTTTATTTGGGCGAACCTGTGCCCAGGAAATGAAAACTCAAACTACAGCAATGCACGCTGTACACTGATAGCGGCGAACAGAGCGTCGGCCGTCGATAATGTGATCTGCGGTAAGGCGCGTTGTCATTTATACATGCGACATCGAATATTCCAGCCTTATCGCTGGTGGCCGCGTTAGTTTCAGAATAGAATCAGCTTTTCGCGTTTCCGCACTCAAGCCTAACAGGTGATCTTAAAATAATATGGAACGTTCCTAGACATTCTGGCGAAGTTTGCGCAAGGCAATTGTAACATGTGTGAGGGGGAGGTAACATAAAACAGAAAAAAAGGAGCGCATGGGGCAATATTTATACAGACCCAGGTTTGTCTAATATGTGCACGAATGGGGCGCGACAAGGATAGTATGGGTGGAGGAGATTTTATAAGTGTCAACCAAAATGAAATGTCGTTTTCAACACGCGTTGATATTGCGGACTCTAAAGCATGAGAGCCGGTAGACCGGCGCCAACCACCTCGGTGGTCCGTCGCGCTCTATAGAATGATTGTGGTTTCACGGGTTGAAACGGACATACAATCCGAGCACATCCCATTTGACTGTATTGAAAGCGAATGCTCTATTTATTGCATATGGGGCTTTTTATTCCTACTCGATGTCCGTATTCCACTGGCTGTAGCACTCCTTTCACGTTAAGAAAAGATCGAACTGAAAAATACACCTTACTGCACTACTTATTAAACGCAGCTCTAGGTTCGCTGCTTTGTTTTTGTACTCTGGCTGTATGTGAGGTCCGCTAAGGTAACCAGGCCTCACCTTAACAGTGTGCGTGAAGATGAGCTGGATACTTGAAGATGACAACCGTGATGACGAATTGGACAAGCTTTAGCGAAGCTTTAATAAAGCATGAACGTTGGTTGACATGCTTTTTCAAAAAGCAGTGCACAGAAACACAAAAAGAAACCACGCAATATTTACCTTCAAAAGTATATTATGGAGAACAAGAAAGAAACAAGAGAGTAGACTGCAAATATTTTGTATTGCAGTTATTCAAGAAAACATTAACATCTTTAGTGGCATTTTCCTTGTTGCGGATACGGTGACACATAATGGATTAACACATGCACTGCTCCGCATAGTTTTCATTTTTTACCATTTTAGTGTGCGCCCCAGCCACTTCGAGAAACGCTGGTCTGAAAAACATAATAGAGGCGTTCTTTCTGGAATATTTACAAGTCAGTGGATGCAAAAACTGAAGGAAATAACACAACAAAGAAACGCTGCCCTCTATCACGGCATATGCTTGCAGTTGTCATGTGATCGGTATGAATGCCTCCAGCATAGCGAGACTAAGCAAAAAAAGTCACAGTTTCGCCGCAAGGGCGAAGCAATGAATGCGATAGCAAGAAATTAATGCTATACGAAGTGAGGCTCGCCAATGGATACTCTCAGTTTGAACAGCGCTCCTGTTGCAAAGGCGGCCGATGCAGCGAAGGAAACTAGCGTGCTTCAAGTGTCGAGCTGTGACACTTGATAGTTTGCGCTCTTCTGTTGGTTCCTTTAGCGGCGTCCCTTGAGCTCGAGTGACTTTCGTACGCACCGTAACATGAGCGTGGACATCACGGTAAAAGGTTGAAACATTCCTCTTCCCCTCACCACGAGAAAACCGCGCGAGCAGACAGCGGCAGGGCAAGGTTCTCCCTGCGCAAATATAAGAAGAAGCTCGCTCGCTCGCCAACGAATTTTAAATGCGCCCGTCGCACTCCTAGCGCCATCTTGCTGGTAATGAAGAAGCGCTTATTATCGCCTGCCGTGCCTGAGTCCGTCCAGCGGTAAAGGGTGTGTACATAATGCTCGCCGTTA
The DNA here is from genome assembly GCF_013339695.2 of Rhipicephalus sanguineus. Taxonomy (NCBI): domain Eukaryota; kingdom Metazoa; phylum Arthropoda; class Arachnida; order Ixodida; family Ixodidae; genus Rhipicephalus; species Rhipicephalus sanguineus. Next base: position 165,270,987 of record NC_051177.1, read on the forward strand.
GCTACGAGGAGGAACTGCGTTTCGTGGCGTAGTGGTTAGCGTCACTCGCTGCGAAGCAAGAGGTCCCTGCTTCGATTGCGCGCTTCGGAAGCATTTTTCTGAATTATTTTTCTTTGGGGCTCTTATATAAATATATATATATATATATATATATATATATATATATATATATATATATATATATATATATATATATATATACATACTTATACATGTACGGTGCATGACGGCGGCGACGGCGACGGCGACGGCAAACATCCAGCGGAGACTGTTCATATGATTGCTATCGCAATCAAAACAAAAATCATAACATGTGGTGCAGCTTAGCACCCTCCTATAACTAACCTGCACATGCAACGAGCCACTACAGCACTTTCATTTAACTCACTAGCGTCGCCGACTCCGTTCACTAGAGAAGCGAAGAATATGAGACAGCATTCCACACATGCCAGTGATTGCATCGCTCGTCTGATTGCTACACGCCGAGCTTTACCGCAAGCAAACTTACAGCTTTGAGGACTTTCATTTCTATACTTACCGTTTCGAAGTCGTGTGAAGTTCATCGCCCTGGTAAAGTTCCAGGCATTGGAAATATTTTCTTCGTGCTAAGCAGTCTGAGATGTCACTGTTATTGTACTGATTTTCAGTCCCTCCAATGTTACTTCAACAGACAGCTAGGTTATGCGTTGTGGCGGTATGTTGGCAACTTTGGAAAGCTTCAAAGTACCTATAACTTTCACGATAGACGGCGAAACTTTCCATTTCATCTTGAGACCACTTCACCCAATATCGAGACTCACTTTATTAGTGGTCCCTCACCATAAGCTGGTTGAGACTGAAAAACTGCTTGTAATTTCAGATCTTCTTTGCTTTTCATGTGATCTTCTGTCTTAAAACTTTGTTGCTTTTACGTGATCTTTTTTATTCTCCCCTCCGCTATTTTCCAGTGAATCAGTCTGAGTTGTAATAGCCAAAAGCTTCGGCGTCATTGAAGCGCGCCGATACACAGCAATAGCTCTGCACTAAGAAATGGTGTACCGAAACGTTGTTGCCCCGCTTTTCCTGATCACTGTTTCTTTCCATCCTTTCTAGCCGTAAACCGCTTGAATCGCGATTAACGCTGGCCTCCCTTGTAACGAAAAAACAGAACGAAATTACGGGAGCGCAGCCATTGATGGGTGCGTTCACTGCAGTGCGTCGACTTGCTTGAAGTCTTGCGCGGCGCTTTTCCTTCTTTTGCGTGTACTAGCGGAAACAATGCTATGAAACCCACCACGTAGTTGCTTTCTCACGCCCACTCTTGTGGATTCTTTAGATGTCTGCTCTTTGCCACGTACTAAAGTCGCAAACTTACTGTCTAGTGGTGTAGTCGTTGTCTACATACGTCATATATCTTTACAGTGCTTACCACAGGGATATCCACATGACCCAACTTGTAGGTACTATTCGCCTCGAGATCTTTGAGTGGCGCCCTCTCGCGTGTGATGTCTAAGAGATGACTCGGGTGCCGCTCTTCGCGCACGTACTCGCTGCGTGAAGGCTTCTCGACGCTGCCGGCCAGTCCGTCCTGCTCGAGTTATTGAAATATTAGTGGGCAAGTTGACAGAGCAATTTATACTCAATGTTCAAGCAAAATGCCCCGCGAAATCGAGCGGAGTTGCTGTCAGGAGTACGCTCAGTGTCGATTGCTCCTGGTGTCGCCAGCTAGCCATCAATGTGTACATCTGCATGTATGGCGACGATTTCTTTTCGCGACTGTTCTATGGCCGTGGCGCAACCAAAATGACTTTCCAGCCCGTTTTGGACCACTGACTTCAGCATTCGGCTTCCGTGTTTGCGCTAAAACGAAATATACATATACCGCGTGCTGCGCGTCTTCGGTTACCAAGCCCGCCCCTTCGGTTTAATCCCTTTGCTCGGAGTTTTAAGCGCAGGACAAACGACGTGTGATGTCATTCAAATAATTAAGTGGTTGTTACAGGCAACAACCTTTGGTTAAGTTCATGTTTTCAGTAGCTGCAGTGTAAGCGCGTCGTAAGTACTCGAAATTTAAACAAGAAATAAAAATGTTGACAGCGCTTGTCAGATGGGGTGTACGATGGTGATATGAAGTATTGGTAGGTTGTGCGGAGTTGTTGTTTTTCTTTTTGCAGCATATGTTGATCTCTACGATGTTAAATCAACGTTTGATGACTCATTCACGGTCGTTTGAAAGTATGATGAATAGAATTAGTGTAATTATACTACGGTAGATAAATACAAACTTTCGTATCGGAAGCCGTGATGAGATGTATTCGCAATAAAATAGTGTAAATCACTTTCGACGGTCGACTCCTGATAGGGCGTGAAGCGGTCATTGTACTAAAAAGACTCAAACGGTCAATTATGCATTTGCCTAAGGTGACTCGAAGGCGAAAGCCATCTTCTTCTTTTTCTTCAGTTGATGTATTGTTCCTTCCCCGCCCCCTCCGAATGCTTTCTCGACGTAACGTGGTTTTGCACTGCCTCCAGGATCGGAGGCATTGGGAGCTTTCTACACATCACCTAGTTTTGCATTGCCTCCGTGATCGACCCCCCGATCACGGAGGCGATGCAAACCGAAGATGGCGTGTGATGTTGTCATCATTTGACGTCACGTTATGACGTCACAAATTTTGGCGGTCTGTGACATCATTTGAACGTCATACGGTGACGTCATCATGTGATTATATTTTGCATCACTCGTGGTGAGGCTGCCGACTTGGGATACCGACGGTCAATTTTCGCGTTTGATCTGGAATCCAAGGCTTTCACCTTAAAATATTCAGCCTTGTTACAGCGCGGTAAATAATAGCAACAGCCAACCAAAGGGGCCAAAAGAGTGGCGGGTAAGAACTCTCTTTCTCCTCTTCCTGGACATATTCGCCGATGTTTACTATGAATGACAAATGAAACATAAGCAGCGGAGCGCGTTCCCCAAGCTTTTGCCTAATAATATAAATTGAACCTACTCAAACATTGAAAAAGATAATCTGAGATTAACGTGAAACGTACTGCAGCAATAATAAAATGTAGTGCGTGACCAAAGTTCACAGTAATATGAGGTATTACAGTGGCACAACAATGTTCTTGAGCTGTTGTACACTGTCAATTCCATATTTGTAAGATGTTATTTGTGCAAAAACATCTATGTAAGATGTTCTTGTGGGTACCACAGCGTTGGCTAATTTATGTTACGTAGAAAACACGCAGAGCGCTTGCGACATTTTCTTTTTGGCGCGCTGTACATTTTTGAAAACGGTAGAATAAAAGTTTGGCTTTAGATAGCTCATTATTTAAATTTCAGAACAACAATTACACCAATATAATTCGCTCGTCATCCCAGCTCTCCGAAAGTGGGACAATGTCCAAAATATCAGCGTGTGCGTTACTTCTCCCGTCAGTCGTGGCATGCTGAGTCAACCAAATCACTCCGTTTATTTATTTCAGGTGTACATTAAAGACCTTCAGGTGGCCGAAATTTCCGAAGCCCTCCACTACGGCTACCCTGATCATCAAGTCGTGGTTTACGCACGTACTTCGTTTTTTATAGCCCAGTGCGCCTTCTTGGATCCTTAATTCCAACTTTTTGTTTTAAAAATTGCGACAATCGCATTATTAGTACGAAACAAAATGCCCATTTATTGGTAAGCAGGACACAGCGGAAGGCACAAAGGATGGAAAACACTGTTTACACGTTGCTTAAATAGCTAATTATAATAGTTACTGAACAATTTGTCCAAAAAAAAAACTTGCAATATCAAACAAACTTGTTGCCCATGACTACGCTATATAAATAATGTACTAACTGTGCACGTTTCACAATCTAAAAAAAAAAAACGATAGATAGCTTCATTCGACAACCATCTGGCACCGGAGCCACCTATGCCACCGTACTTTTTTTCTTTTTCGTATGCTGTTGTTTCGCGCTGATCAAGGAGTACGCATCCCTTGAAGCTTGCCCAGTTTGCCAACTTGATGCAGAATATTTTTGAGCGAATGCATGCCTGAATATTCATAATCTACCATCCGCCTCCATAAAGAAGGCTCGGCAGTTTGATAATCACATTTCAGAAGCACTCGCGTCTTGTTGCTTATCTAGTTTGACAACTGGCGTGTTTGTGCGCGTCTCTGAAGCGAACAATAAGACAGTATGAAAGCGCTGAGACAGAATCGTTAAAAAAAAGTGTAGCCGATGCAGATCTGTGTGATTTAAAAGCGGAGACATCGCTTGAATGCTCCCAATGACGGCGTGGAAGAAGTTATTCGATGGAGAGGAAAGAAAAAAGAAACGTGGCGCGATGAGTAAGCGCCTGCCGTTCTGATTCGCGAACAAAATGCGCGGAGTGCGAAACTTCGCCAAGTGCGTATGCAAACAAGAGCGGCTCCCTTGACGCTTGATGGGTTTGCGAAGAAAGTTAAGCGCTCGTTGGAGTGTCAATGCTCAGCGAAATTTGCTCTTTGTATGTCAAGCGGAAAGTCGGTGATTAACGACAACTGTGCCGAGAAAAGAAGTTGAATCGTAAGAATTAGAGAATGTCAACGCCAAGGAAGCGAGAGATTGCATAACAGCAGAAGGGGTGGAAAGGAGAAGATCTTGAATAGCAATGTAAATGCGCTGAATGAAGCACAGACGAGAAACGTAACAAGGGACAGGACTAGTGGTGCGCAATCTTTCAACTGTTTATTTTCGCAAAAGCACGTCAAAGATACACACAAAAAACATTGAAGATAACAAGGACCATATTGCAACGTGTTGTTCATGGAATGAGGTCATTTTGGTGCTATCATGCTCCGCATGTGTATTCCTAACTAATCTGGTGGTTGTCAATAAAGTTAAATGCTGCCTCACTGAGGGCAATAGATGCAGAGCTCACGTGATTGTGTGATTTAAACATGAAAAATGCCTCCATGATTTCGCGTGTTTTTTTAGACCTGCAATGCGCCAACGTATGCGTTTCGTTGAAAATGGGATCACATCCACATCTTGCGCAATGAGTAGCTAAGTGCCCTGGTGACTGCAGCATTTCTGTGGCGTAGCTATGTTCTCTTAATCTTGTGTTTATGCAACGCCCAGTCTGCCCAATATAGCATTTTCCGCACGTGAACGGAATTTTGTAGACTATGCCCTCGTCACATTCTAAATGTTTGTTTACATGTTTGATGGTGCATTTTTTCACGAGCGTAGTTTCGGGGGAATCATTAACTTGTTTGCAAAGGCCTTTAAGCTTCAAAGGGGCAGAGAAAACAACTTTAGCGCCATGCTTTTCCCCAATCTTTTTGAGAGCATGGGAAGTCTTGTGCATATATGGAACGACACATATGTTCCTAGTTTGCTCGTTTCCTTTTGGTGCCTGCTTACTGCCAAGCAATGTTTTTAGGGTGTTTTCAGCGACAGAAGCTATTAAAGACGCCGGGTATTCGCTGTTCTTAAGCTTCGTTGCTTGTTGCACGATACTATCATTGACCTTGTGGTCACATGATCTTCTGACTGCCAGTGTGAAGCATGAGGAAGCTATGACCCTCTTGACGAGCTTCGTATGACCTGAGTCGTATGTTTAAATCACACAATCACGTGAGCTCTGCATCTATTGCCCTCAGTGAGGCAGCATTTAACTTTATTGACAACCAGGGCTGGGCAAAGATACTTTGAAATTGTATCGCGATACGATGCAAGATACTCCGGCAAGAAGTATTGGAGATACAGATACAAGATACTACCGCAATAATTGTATCCGATACGATACTTGCCAATTGTATCTTAAGATACTTCGATACATTCGCAAATTTGTTATTTAGACCCCCATAATATAGTAGCGGACGCGTATGCACAAAAAGGTTTGCTTGAAAATTTCTTTAATGATAAATATCTGTTAGTATGTCAAACGTTTTGTCGTTCTTGCTCAAAGTGCATTAGTTTACTTCCGACAGAACTTATTTGGGTTTGTTTCGGCTGCTTAAGAGGACAGCGGTTCACTGACAGCGGCTCTTGCTTGTCATTTTTGTAAGTGATGAGAGTCGCTCCTCAGCTTGCCGACCAGCTAGCCGGTCGCCATCTAATCACAAGAACTTCAATAAGAAGCCTTCGCTCAATGGCGCAAATGCCGGTGTGGAGCTTTACCTTGTCTGTAAAAGCCCATTTACGCAATATTGAATCACCGGTGTACAGCAGCGACAACACTGCTAGCGACATTTTTCGTGACGCACTGTGTATACGTATAGAGCTCATAAAACTGCAATGACTCTTCATGTTCTACTTATCTGCTGGCGTAAAACGTTCGTTATCATACACTCACTCACGTGCAATCTTTCAACAATTTTTCTTCAACGAGAGAACATGTGCACCCCAGAAATGCCTATTGTATTATCACGTAGTGGTGATGATGAAGAAGGCGGCAGTCACTCTGGCAGAAACGAAACTGCTCATTGGGCAAACTTGTGCCCAGAAAACTAAATAACTCAATGTACAGGCAAAATAATGCTGTACACTGATAGCGGCAATAAATGTCGTTGGCCTTCGGTATTCTGATCATCGGCGGAACGCGTGGTCACACCAGCGATCGAACATTCCAGCGTTACCGCTCGTGCTCGCGGAAACTCCTGAATGAACTACAGTGTTCGTGTCCTGCGCATAATTTTAATAATAAATGTTGCGGTTTTGCATCACAAAACCACGATATGGTTATGATGGACACCGTAGTGGAGGGCCACCTGGGGTTGTTAACGACCACCTGGGCGTTTTCGACCACCTGCGGTTTTCGACCACTTGGGGTTCTTTAACATGCACCTAAATCTAAGTACACGGGCTCGAGCATTTCGCCTCCATCGAAATGTGGCCGCCGCGGCTGGGATTCGCGCGTAATCTTAACAGGGCAATCTGAAACAACCGCAAAGATTCCGAAACATCGCGGTGTGGCAATTGAGCCGAGCATCCTAATAATTCTTTTTCGTTTTATACCCGACCACGCCAAAATAAAGAAATAAGAGCGCGTGGCAGATAGTTGCACAAATCGTTGCAGCACACCGCTGTTATTCACACAGTTGCCACCTATAGCTCTGATTACCCGGCGATTAGTAATAGTAAAAAAAAAACAAATTATGGAGGCCTAAAAAAAGGAAGACAAATATATGTAAATAAAATAGAAAATCTGTTCTATATCAAACATTCATCATGAAGAAGTAGTGAAACACGATACAGACGGCACCCCTAATAGTTATGTCAAGTAAGCATGAAGTATCGCCAACTTACTTGTTAATGTAAGACAATAAAAATATCTAGTGCCTATGAAAAATTGACTGAAACGGCTTGCTGGGACGCTCATGAGAAAAACAGGTCATTTGGTATCGCAATGTTTCTCGAATCCCTTTCCTAACAACTTTAAGTTGGCACCTAATTATTTCCATAATTATAATGCAAGCTCAATTTCGCTGTTTTGCTAAGCAATAAGCAGGATGTTTGGTACTGTATACTCAGTGCGCGCCCACATAATTACATATTTGCTTTCAAAATAGCCTTGGCAGAACAGTAAACTCAAGTGAAATATAAATGCACAAACAGTAGCAGAAATAAAGTAGACAGTTCAAAGTAAGAATAGAGCAGAGAGCTTATTTTGGCAGCACGTTACAAGAGGCATATTGCTGTGACAAGACCGCAAAAAAAAAAAACAGTTCAGAGCCCTAGGTAATGTACGGGACGCAAAAGAAGGACGACTAAGAAAGCACTTGTGCTAACAATCAAATTACGATTTCAAAAACCCTTTGAATAAATAGATAGCAGGAACATAATAATAATAATCGTTAGGGTTTAACGTCCCGAAGCCACTGTACGTTTATGAGGGACGCCACAGTGGAGGGCTCCGGAAATTTCGACCACCTGGAGTTCTTTAACGTGCACATAAATCGAAGTACCCGGGCCTCAAGTATTTACGGTTCCATCGAAAATGCGACCGCCGCGGCCGGGATTGGATCGACAGCAGGAAGAAAAAGATATGGTACACCAAGTTATCTTCTGTTAGGTAAACGCTTCATCTATTAGATCTAGCATCGGCACAAGTGGTGCAATAGTTAGGATCTTATTTGTGCATAAGTCAATCGCATGTAAGTCGAACTTACATCCACAATACCCTTCAAATCGGTGAAGTGTGAAAGCCACGAGACGCAAAGCGACCCTATGCTTCAGATTTCGTAACGAAGCACTACGCGGGGGAGCGGCATCAGAATTTGCGCGATAATCACTCCACGCATTGTGGTACGCGGTGCTAGACAGGGGGTAAGGGTAAGTATCATGGCACTGGCACACGAAAAAAGAAAAAAAAATCGAGAAAAGAAAGGCACGTGAGCTAAGCATAGACGTTAGCGCGCTTGTTCTCCAGAGACTAAGCAAGCGCTGTTATGTTGCTCTGCTCCACCCAAAGGGACGCGCACACGTCATCGCCTGCCCTCACTCGTGGACTCTGGCGGAAAAATGAAATGATGTCACTGCGCTTAGCTTTATTCAGGCGGTTTATATGCACCAGTACCAGCTTTAGAAGCGGAATTGAGCCAGAGATTATTGTTTAGTACGGTGGTGTTTCTATACGAGTATCTTGTATCTTAAGATACACGATACATTATTGAATGCATCGGAAATACAGATACACATACTCGTTTTGCGAGACGTATCGCGATACAGATACAAGATACCCAAAGAGTATCTAAGATAGTATCGAAGATACATGTATCTTCGATACTGCCCAGCACTATTGACAACCAACAGATTAGTTAGGAATACACATGCGGAGCATGATAGCACCAAAATGACCTCATTCCATGAACAACACGTTGCAATATAGTCCTTGTGATCTTCAGTGTTTTTTGTGTATATCTTTGACGTGCTTTTGCGAAAATAAACAGTTGAAAGATTGCGCACCACTAGTCCTGTCCCTTGTTACGTTTCTCGTCTGTGCTTCATTCAGCGCATTTACATTGCTATGCCGTACCAACTAGCCCAAATTGAAGCTTTGCTGAAGATCTTGTAAAACGTGAGAGGTCGTGCTTTGTTTCACTCCAACATTTCCGCGTCTTTTCGCCATCTGCATGTGCTAAACGAACAAAATATTTCAGGCAGGGCGAGCCAACTCAGCCTGACATCTCTCTACATTCTGGACAACCCACTCAATCATTGCATTGACAATGCTTGAGGAGAATGTTCCTGAGCAGAGCAAAAAAGTCGTCCCCATCTTCCCACGGGGGGAACTCGAGTAAATGCGTCGCAGAGTGGTGGGGTTATCGCGTGAATGTTGCGTAATTAAGTATGGTTTGGGAATGCTTAATTGTTACACGATGCGCACACCAAGCACGACTTGAACGGCTCCAGCGCGCACGAAGTTCCGTGTCCGCAGCTCGCTTCAAACGCTTGCGTTCAGCGTCGTATGCTCGTCTCTTCACAGCCTTGCCTTCTGCGTTGCTTCCCATTGTTGACGCCGAGGACGGTGAGGGTGGGGTAACGTTGCCTTCAACGAGTAGTGGGACGCTGATTGAAGGTACTCTTGCTTCCATCGCATCTACTCGAGTCAAGCAAAGCGTCAAGTCAAGCGAAAGCCAAGTAAAGACGCCATTGACTTGATTCCGAACGTGCGCTCCGCCGCCTATTTACACGCCGCCCGCGTTCGAGGGAGAGGAGGGAGGGAAGGAGAGGAGAGAGGGAGGGAGGAGGAGGAGAGAGAGGGAGAGGAGGGAGGAAAGGAGGGAGAGGCTTGCTGCCGACACAAGACGAGCCGAGCATACGCAGTGGGGGTGTGGACGGCGCCGCCGACGCCGCAGGTGCGACCAAGAAATGCTCCGCACTTAAAATTCAACCAGCTCTGCTTCGCTGCCACAGACCGAACAGTGAAGCTCGTGGCCTTCCCTTCGTCAGGCTAACGCACTTTTATGTTTGCCAACTTTTTCAGATATTTTGTGTCACGCTCTTTACTAAACACTCTTCGCTGTTCTTTGAGGTGGTAGAGTAGCCACCACATTTTATAACCACAAAGTATCACGTCACAGGGCTGTAACTATGGTAAGGCGCACACCATTTGCTCAGTTAGCTGTTGCCTTCCTTTTTGAGCGGAAGTTGTGTGTAGTGGGACTTACCCAATTTCTGTGGCCCATACGAGTTTATGATGATGATATTTTTCTGTTAGGCCGCATATCTTTATGTGGCACATACCCGTTTGTTGATCTAGCTGTTGCATTTATTTTTAGCTGGCCAGTGGTGAGTAGTAGGATTTGCCCAATGTCTGTGGCGCATATCCGTTTATGATGGCCACAAGGGTTACCACGGATTCCGGACATGGAAGGCTCGACCAAGAACAGCTTCGCTGTTAAAAACAATTCAGTGTCGCCTATCATTTAGGTATGTCATGGCAACACTAGACAACAATTGTCAAAAACTGTTCAACGCAAATCAAAAATTGAAATAATTTAGCTATATTTAGCCAACAATGACCAGTATTATTTAAAGGAAATCGTAATAAGGCCATCGTTTAGATCCAATATTTGCCAGTGCAAACCAAGTAAATAAACACTAAAAGTTTCATATTAGGCAGCAAGCTTGACAAAAGTCATTTTTTGTGTAGGTGTACTCGTAAGTAAGTCCTCACTTCCAATGTTGTACTGCATGCGTTCAAAGAGCCATAACACATAAACAACGCATAGTACACCCAAAAAACGGCAGGAAGTGGAAGATGGAAGCTGCGATGAAAAAATCCGTAAACAGGAGGTGGGTGCTCGAACCAACGTTTCGACAAGTGGACTTGTCTTCTTCAAGGCTGGAACTCTCCTGCCTTGAAGAAGACAAGTCCACTTGCCGAAACGTCGGCTCGAGCACCCACCCCCTGTTTACGTATGTTTTCAACATAGTACACCCATAGCAATAAAACTCTCAAAATTGCCGCCTCACTCACTGGTAGTACCATCCACCGAGGTAATGAAGAAGCCTTTTTTTTTAGTTCGCTACGGCATCTGTCGCAAACAGCAAACTGGATTTTGCACGTGCCTTGATTACTGCTCGCTATCCGCTGCAGTGGCCTAAATGAGCGCCTCAAAACATGCATGTGAAGTGTCCCATTTTACCTGTTTACTGAACAGAACCTAGTGATTCACGTGCAACACAGACAGAGATTCTTGCGGCCCTTATTTTCAAGTCTTGTACAACGAACCTTTTCTGGGCTTCATATTGGCGGATGGTTTCAGCCCTAATAAGGCAGCTATCACACCGGTACAGGTTCACATAGGCAATATTTTCATCTTTATAGTAGCCCAGGTTTCCTTTGCAACAGCGGCGTCAATCTCAGTCCGCTTTAGGTGCAGCTAATTACTGCAGTCGAGAAATCACGTTGGCTGATGCATACCTGTCACAGGTCGCCTTCGCGTGTGCTCGGCATAAATGCGGAGTACCTGTCTCGGTACCTGAACGCTTAAAACAATTCGAAAAATAAATAGCCCCTATAAATTTATAAATAATGTTCTCGTTCATGTTATTTTTTATTTGGTACGCCCTGAGGATAGCGGTACACATATGTACCACCTCTTCCCAGAATCTATTGCGTCCACTTTCTTGAAAATGGTGTCAAATATTTTCCTAAGTCATCCTGACGTTGTTCTGCAAATTATAAGAAAAAAAAATTGGCCGCGTATCTGCGTGCTTCGCTGCAAATGTCGTCTAAAGACGATAGAAGAGGCGCTGTGTGAGATATGGACGCCATCTGGCAATACGTCGGGAAACACGAGTTCTGTGTTGCGGGCTGGTAGTCCCGGCGCAGCGGCAGGCGAAGACCGGCGGTGACCAACGCGACCGGTGGGGACGCCGGCCAGCCCGAACACGCTGTTTGGCGCGATGCGCCGAAGGAGAAGAAACGTCCGCACTCAACGAGTACTCTCCACAAACTCTCTTACTTACACGTCGCCTGGGTAAAACAGTAATGGCGGAGCGGCGCCCCCTGTCATTCGTACAATGCAATACTGAGCCGAAACCGAAACACAACATGAGCTTGTGCAGAGGGCACGGAGGAAGACAGGTTTAGCGTAGTCGCATTTTCAGCTCACCTTAAGAAACTATGGTTGTAACATTGTAGGGCGAGTAGGGCCAGAAGGACCGTCACGACGAAAACCCACCTCCTCAGTGGTATTCGCCTGGAACGTTGGTGTGGCTTCGCGTTCCCTCCTCCGCTCCTGGCCTTTCCACAAAGCTACTGCTAAGTACGAAGGCCCCTACCGCGTCCTACGTCAAGCATCCCCAGTTAACTATATGATTGAGCCTGTTCAATCATCTACGGACCGCCGTCGTCGCGGCCGCGAGACTGTTCACGTCGATCGACTGAAGCCGCATTATGACCCACCAGTTGTACCTGTTCCTTAGGTCGCCAGGATGGCTCCTTTTCCGCGGGGGAGTGATTTGTAACATGGTAGGGCCGCGCAGACAAGAACGCCTGCGAAAGAAGACGAAGACGGTTGTTGTTGGCGCTCGCGCTTGCTCGGCTTGGACCGCTGATCGCTTCAGCTGTGGCAATCTTTTAATAAACGCGTTACTGTCTCAACGTTAAACGCATACTATCAAGGCCTTTAAAATTGCGTATCTATGTATTTTCTGTTAAAGGAACACACCGCCTAATACTTACCTAGTGATGTCGCGCCTCAGATATGCGTAATGCTTGCTTTTTGATCAACAATGTACACAAGTATGAACCTAGTCGGCCGTTCACGATGGCTGGCCCTTGGGCAAGTGGTTCAACTTTGGCCGAGTGGCTGAATCGAGGGACGTGCCGACAAACAGAAAGACAGACAGAAGGACAGACAGAAAGACAGACAGAAAGACAGACCAAAATTTCTGCGTTTAAGTTCCCCAAGAAAGACTATCGTCTTTAAAAATAATTTGAAGGTAGTGCCGCACAAAGCGATAACGCGATAGCGTTATCCTTTGTGAGGCACTACCAGTGACAGTGACATCTCAGACTGCTTAGCACGAAGAAAGTATTTCCAATGCCTGGAATTCCGGTGTCGGCGTCATTGTTTGTGAGCGAAAAATATTCACCTTACCCCTGATTGAAAAATCGTGAAAGATTCTAATAAAATAAATAATTAAAAGCTGCGGTTCGCGTAAGAATGGAACCCGTCTGCGTTGCAAGCTGGTGTTCTACCACAGGGGCACGCTATTGCTTAATGTAGCACTGATATCAAATTTCAAAGTCGAGATGTACCCTTCATTTGATTACTCGGTATGCATAGGTCTCCTTGGCCAAATTTGAATGGCGTCTGTCGCGTGGAAGTAATTTTATTTCGAGGGCAAACAGCGTACGAAAGCTCAACGGAAGATTGATCACGCTGCAACATCGATGCTAGTGCTACGTAACAGGTGTGATAGATTCCGACCATACCATCCTGAGTGACGATACGCCAGTAACAATGACGTCGACGATCTGAGTGTATTTATTGTGTCACCGACGCCAAGCGACGCTCTCACCGGCTCTCACTCCCAGCCAGTGGCTCTCCTTGCTGTCCCGATCCATGCCTACGATTCATCGTGTCGTATCGACTGATTTGTCGTGTGATCCTCAGCGCGAGTGCGACCAATCAGAGCGACTACGTGCAGCATGTCGGGGAATCGCTGCGTAGTACGGACCTGCTCGTCGAGGCGCGGAAAAAGCAGAAAGTGCGTGGTGTTTATTCCACGTACGGTACACGCCAACACGACCACAAGCTATCAAAGTGGAGCAGCCTATAGATAAATATCATCGCTAACAAGTAACGCGTATGTAGCATTATTAGTGAATGTTAGTTCGTCCGTGGACTTCCTTGCGCTAGCGTAATAGGGAGTTTTAGCAGGTTACGGAAATACGGTACGCAAATACGGTAAGGACATACGGTAGCGTTCCTCCTTTCCCGCTGGTTGTGCTTTGGCCGCTCAACGACCGGGAAAGGAGGAGCGGTACCGTACTGCCTTACCGTGTTTGCGTACCGTATTTCCGTAACTTGCTAAAAGACTCTAATACCGAGTTACTGCAGCCGTAACCGTGAGAGGCCGGATAGGTGGGGCCATCTGGCGGCGGAATGAAGAACCTGGCAAACACAGAATTGGTATTGTAGAAACCTATCGTATTCTATTTCTCCATTCATGTGCGTTCGCTATACCGATATTCCACAGACCTCTTTGCATACACCGGAATGCCGTGCACGCTAAAATTCTCTAATATAGCTAATTGAAACACACCAGCGAGTATGGCCCAAGCGTGCGTTCCCGGGCACCTCCTCATTGCTGCTTGAAACAGCGTCCATTTTTGAATCGCTGTTTTGCAAAGGGTCGAAGCGAAAATGATTCGCGACGTCGCGTATCGCGGTGATTCTAAGTTTCAGAATGCCGTCTTCAACACTATATAGTCAATACTTTTGACGGCGACGACGGCGACACTGGTGACAAGGCATGACTGAACGTGCGCGCCTAGCAGACCAAATGTTAGCCGAGCAGCTGATCCTCACGTCACTCCCATCCGTGGACAAGTGGTAAACTGCGGCGCGGTGTGGAATTGACCGCGAGGGAGCGCTGCCAGCGCTAAGAAATGGCGGGCTTGCCGGCCGTTTTGGATCGTGCTTGATGCCGGTGATATAAATCAACAAAACAGACAGTTATTCGTCCCTCAGTTGCATTTTCGGTCTCGAGTCGCTACTGGGCGGTAGATAACTACTCGTGGATGCAAAAAACTTGACATGCGTAAATTTGATGTCAGTGCTCCTTTAAAGCTGCTTTGGAAAAAAAACGCTATTTGAATGTCATGTAGTGGGAGGAGTCTCCTGTAATATTGTAATGGGAGGAGTCTCCTGTAATACACGTAATATTGCTTGGCAGAAACGTAGAATCACGCCACATGATAAAACATGTGAACTGCGCGACGAGTGGGTGTTTTAAAGGTACACCCATTACAAAGCCGTAAAAGGAAGAATTACGTTGAGCGATGCAAGGTGCAGGATATTCCCCAAGTGGATTCAATAAAATACTCTGGAGTTTTATATAACGAACGTCTAAATTGGCGCCCTCATATTGAATATGTCGCGACAAAGGAGCACGTGCACTGCGGCTTTTGCGCAGGTTGAGCAGCCGTAGATCTGGTATGAGAAGAAATGCACTCTTGATGGTATAAAAATGTACGTCCGACCTGTTTTAGAATTCGCCTGTGTCCTTTTTTTTCCGGTGCGCCAGCATACAAGCTTCGGCCACTAGTTCTATTGGAGCTAGAGGCTTTACGGCTGTGCTTAGGCCTTCCAAAATACGTTGCAAATGCTGTTTTGTACCTGGAAGCGCGAACGCCTCCCCTTCTATGCCGTTTTAACCTTCTTACGGTACAAACTTTCTTAAGGTTGTACGATTCCCCTTCTAACCATACTGAAATAGTTTTCATCTCCGATCCCGATTTATTTTTCTCCGAGCATTGGCCCAGATTCCGCAAACCGCAAATTATATTTGTTCAAACGCTATTTGATTCACTAAATGTGCAAATTCTTGATGTGCTTCCTATGACTATGCAACATAACTCTCCAGTAATTGTCTACCATGATATTTTTCCGAACCACGCGAAATTACTACCTTATGCCATTTTAAATGGGCTGTTACAAGAGCACCTAAATACTCTACCAACGAATGTTGTTATTGCAACGGACGCATCGCAATCAGAGGAAAGAGCTGGCATAGGAATTTTTTGCCCTGAACTCGACTGGTCTTTTTCGTTACGGTTGCCTGATTTTCTTCCTATTTTTCTAGCTGAATTTACGGCAATAATATTAGCTTTATTAGCTTAGAGTAGTTGCAATTCTAACCGACTCTTTATCTGTATGCTCTTCTCTTTCCGCATCTGGTGAAACACCCATACTAAAGCTCTTTAAGGTACTAGTTCCCGCTCATCTTCAACATATTCATTTAATGTGGGTTCCAGAACACAAAGGTTTGTTGTTAAATGAAATGGCTGATTCTTTAGCAAAGGCGTCGCTTTTGGCGCCGATTATTCGTGTTTTCCCGATAACAGCTTACATCACGATGGCAAGATTTCGCTCACTAACGTACAGGAAAAGTTTCTCAGACTCAGAATTGACTGCTTCTCCAGAGTATAAGCACCTCTCATTTTCCTGGCGCGGCTATTTATCCACGTCAAGAATAAAAGAAGTAGCCATGACGAAATTTTCTTGCCGCGTTAGCTCCCTCAATTTTTACTTACATAGAGCAGGTTTAGCGATTTCCCTACTGTGCCTCTTCTGCAATCAGGAGGAAACAATCGGTCATTTCTTTTTATCCTGTCGCCGGTTCACAACATTGAGGAAAGGAATCATAGAACCACCTCTTCGAAAGCTGGGCCTGGAAGTATCGGAGTCGGTTATACTTTCTTTTGGGGCCACCACTCTGGGATACAGCCACAGGGATGTTTTTTGTTCGCCATTGAGGAATTCATTCGACAGTCTAAAAGAATATATATCTTAATTCTGCCTGCGTTAAATATTTCATTGCCAATAAGTGAAACATTAATTCATTGCATTAGTTAATATTAGCTCCTACGAACGACCCCCTTAAGATAATATTAGCAAAATTCACCCTCTACTCGGTCAATACCCTGCATTGGGTGTGAGCCATGCACAGAGGACAACAACAACCGAAGCTAGGCTAGCAATAGACCTTATGCAAAATCAGCTGCCATCTACTGGCCGCCGCGCGCTTTTCTGCCATGTTGAAGGTTAAGCGCCCTCCGCGTATGCACACACGGAGCGTATACGTATCAACATGTGGCGGCTGATAGGAACGGCAATGACGACATATTTTCGTGCGCCGTGTTGCTCAGATTGAGGAAATTGGGATGCTGAAAAAAGGTTTGCAGAAAACTAACCTCAATATTATTAGATTTCCTGGCGGCCGACGAGAAGCGGCAGATCGTTCTGCTGCTCTGGCTACTACTTACAACCAACGTCAGGTTTACGTTCTCCGTTGCTAATAGATGCGGTACGTGGCAGCACCGGCACTCATCAGAGAACACTTTTGTGTCATGCCGGAACGAGACAGATTTTGCACCGTGTGCTTGCAGGCCCAGACAAACCCGCTTCGTGTACGAGCTTCAAAGCTGCATTACTTCAAAGCTGCATTACTTGTTTATTACATTGCGATAACAACTACATGATAGACAGGTAGCTCGTGCGCGTTATCGATTCTCAGCGAGCGGACCGTGTGTACTGGAGCGTGTTGTAATTTATTTTCGAATTCCTCGCGCGCCTATTCCGACACTATGCGTATTCTTCATGCATTTCGTGTGCTCTCACTGCCCAATTGAGAGGGCGGCCCGGATTTCCTGACCGCCTGTTACTATTCTTTTTTTAACTTCTACCCTAAGAAGAGCCCATAGCAGTCTCTCCCAAATTTTTTACATTTTAATCGTGCGGTAGTTTTATACATAACATACGTCAGCGACTACAGTGCCGAAATATTTTTATTGCAAAAATAAAAAAGAGGGCAACGTTTTATTTCAAATTAGATGCACAGCACATCAAGTCGACTTTGGCTATCTCTTGTGAAATACGCTTTGAAATGGGTCGACAGCACTTTCTTACCGTCATCGCTTTGCCTAGCCGTGTCACGCGCTAAAGCCTCCTCCCAACCATCCTACACTGCACGCATGATGATCAGATGGCTAACAACGCTTTCGTCACTACACTCAAAACAGGCAGACAAAATTTATAACCCAGCGCAAAGCTTCATCCTCAACGACGACAGGCTTACGCGCTACTGGGTGATAAACTTGTACATTCTTGTTGTTATGGGGCAGTTCCTTACACGCAATAACTGCCAACGTATTAAGTAGGAAATGCCAGTATCGTGTACAGGCCCTTACACAGTCGTCTGACGTTTTTATACCTACTGACGTTTTATTGCCTACTATCCCAATTGCAAAACCCAGCGCCACTGGGTACCAGCGTCCAGTGCCATGCCTGATTATGGGCCCAGCGTCGCGCTGGATACTGGGCCGCTGGAGCGGCGTTTTACTGGGAGGCGCTGGGTACTCAAGCGCAAAACGGCTCTACAGCGTTAAAACGGCGATGCCTACGTGCCCTACATAAACATATTAGTAAAGAAAGTCATATAGAAAGCATTAGTGCAATAAAAAAAAAACAAAAAAAGCCGCTTGGAAAAAAAAAAAAAAACTCCCAACACGAGGATTCGGACTCGCCACCTCTCAAGCTTCAAGCGAGTAATCTACCACTGCGCCACGCTGAAACATATCGGCGCTCCCATAAAAGGGCTAGTCAATACAGTAACACAGCGTTTCCTTTCATATTTTGATGTCGCGTATTCACGGAAGACGCGATCTTCCTTTCAAGATCAAGCTTGCCTCTTTATTAGACACACACAAAGGGTTGGCGGCAACGAATGAAATGCCCAAAATGGGAAGAGTGCTAAGTGTCTTTAAGAATTCCCGTCTTAACTCCGAAAAATATCAAATGGACCGAGGAGCAGGGTACAGTTTGACGGCTGTTACTGTCGATTTTTAATAGCCATTTCTCGCCCTTGCTAATGATCAACATGTACAGAAGCTTTACGATGACTCGTTCGATAAACACGCGCCCACACGAATTCATACGGGGTAGTTTTCTCGCGCGAGCGACATTATTATTGCGGAGCGGGCGTGCCTGTATTCTGATTTGCAGTTCTATCGATCACTACAACTATAAAACCGCTCAGCAAAAACAAATGCAATTTGTTGAAAAAAGATGCCGGTGTGTTAGTTCACTAACGCGTACCAGTTGACACGTACATGTTTTGACGTATGAGTCAGAGAAGTACCGGCGAGTGCGGTCGGCAGCTTTCGGTGAGCCTGCGTTCGTTGCTGAAAGCGAGTCGCATCGATGGTCATCGCTCCTTGTGCGGACACCGTACACAAGAAGAAATGGTTATTTTAAATTAACGGATGTCCATACTATACTTTACACTTTGGAATTGCGTGTGCTTAAAGCAAGAAGCGCCGGTGGCATGTAGACGGACGCGGCCGGTACGGTAGGCCTAACGCTCGCTGGGAGCCGCACTGGGTAGGACCGATCTCGGCGCAGATGACTTGCGATGGTTGAAGTTTCTGCATTTTGGCCTCGGAACCTTTTTAACTGTTACCTAACGTATAGGTGAAGTAAGTGGAAGTGCAAGAATTGCCCGAGATGCGTTTCCGGTGTGGCGATATCGAACTACGGCTGTTTTTCTGGCCTCCGTTGCCAGGGGCCGCGAAGCCAGAGCTCATTTACTTCTTGCCAACTGCACGGCGATGTAACGATTTGCTCTGTATGTTCAGACCGACGCCTCGAGACATATGAACGTTACAACATGAAGTCATTACCGCAACACATCACGGATGCAAAACTGATATATATGCGCGGCATGCACGAAATGTGTATTCATTGCTGCTACGTGCTCCGCAAAAATTAACGACGCTATTGGCACTGCATGAATAAAAAGAAAGCATGCTAGAAAGCAAAATGATCAGCGTTGGATGCTCTTGGTTATTAACATATTTTTCTCCACATTCGACAGGGAAACATTAAAATTGACCGTGATTTCAATTATCACGTATATCATGAAAATAGTGCGCATCTCATCGTCTTTCTCTGCCGCTAGAATTTGTGACACATGTTTGGGACCCGTTAGGATAGCATCTGGCGGTACCATCCAATAAAACATTCGATATTGATTCATACCAAAGCATTACGCCGCGCACAATGCTGAAAGCAGCGTGCGGCACTGGCAGAAAGAGTACAGGCTCCAGTATGTGCCAGCACACGCCAGTGAGAATTCCAGCGCCTCCAGCGCTTCCCAGTGAGCGTCAGCGTCACAGCGGCAAAGCCAGTGCCGATACCAGTGCGACCCAGCTCTTTCCCAGTGCGTTCACTGGAGTCCCAGTGAATCCGAGCGTATACCAGTGTTCCCAGTGCGACCCAGTGCCAAGAAACGTACGGTATCACGCTGGGGGTACTGGAACGACGCTGGTTTTTGCAATAGGGATCTAAGCAGATACAAGCAAGAAGTTGTCGCAGCGACAGCAATACGATTCGGACACAAGCCTCCAACATGGCGCCAAATCGGTAGCTTCGTCAAATCTCCGACAGATGGCAGCAATTTTGCATAAGCTTGGTCTATTGAAAGGGGCCCGATTACACTGCCGCGTTCTACTCTTGAAGGCGAAGCTCCAGCGTCCTCCAAGTTTTGCACAACATCTAATCATCACGCAGATACCCCATGAAAAAAAAAAAAAAAACTTGAAGCAGTATTTGACTGTAAAGACGATGGAACAATGCAACTCTACTTCAGGTACATTCTCAGTAGAAAAAAGATTACCTTTTACTCTTTGAGGAGCCATGAAATGCCACCTATAAACCTTCTTGAAAGACGCAGGCCAACTCCTTTTTCGAGAACAGCGCCTCCGATGGCTCCATTAGGAGAGTATAATTATTTGAAGTAGACGGTGTACTTGTAAGGACAGTTCTACCGGGTATTTTAAGAAATGTATCCGAAATTTCACAAATCAGAAAAATACGATATTGGCTCGTTGCCTTCTCAATTGCTCTTGCTGTTATGGCAGGCATCTTAAGACAATTAATGACATCATTTGGGACAGTAATAAAAAAACGTTTAATCAATAACTTTTTGTTCAGTGGAGCTACACGGTTATGTCAAATGGAAGAACTGACGTTCTTCATGCGAAAACCCCATCCCAGTTTTGAGATATAGAAAAAGTGGCCTCTAGGAGTTATTGTGGCGTATTGAAATTCAACCAAATTCAACGATGAAACCGAGACCGAAGCACCGATGAGCGCAACAAGCTGACGGCCACAATGGCGTCACTGTTCAAGACAACGATTAGAGAAGCGTAGTGTTTCCGCGTTCGGTAACGTGTATGTGTTATGCGTCCTATAATTGTAAGCACAGCCTGCACACCCACACAGAAAAGTCGGTTCATGGCTGATATAACGACACTCACTCATTCTGGACGTCTGAGGAGAATGTGGCAGTTGTTCTCTCGCGCGTTTCGGTTTCGGTTTCGCGGCTGAATTGGGGTGAATTTTATTACATCAGAATAATTACAAGAAGCCGCTTTTTGGAAATCTCGAAGCTGCAACGGGTTCTTCGCATGAAGGACTTCAATTATCCTATTTGACATAAGCGCCTAACCCTACTAATTAAAAGGGTACTAATTTATCTTTTCAATTGCTGTCCTAAATGATGTCTTTAGTCATTTTAAAATGTCTGCGACTACATAAGAAGTAATCGTGAGGGCATCGGACAAATACCGCATTTCCCAGATTTTTTAGAATTTTGTACACATTTTTTTAAACAACCGCTATATGTACTATGTCAGCACTCGCCAACATTAGTCACATCTCATATTTTCTCCTAAGAATGTGTGTCATAGCAAAAGAGTTCGACTAATCTAAGGGCTCACTGAGACAGATCCAAATGTATTTATTTGAGGCCCAGCCAGGAAGGCAACTGCAGAATGGGCTCATGCCATTTGCGATATCTCGTTGGAAAGAACTTAACATTCACGCTATAATGAAGAGTGCTGAATCGCTTCATCTTCTGAACCAAGCAGCGGTTTTAGTCATTGGTAATCTTCGCTCTTGCCATATCACTAGCCCTGTGTGGTAGAAGCAGTGGACTGGCCCGTCGCCTGTTTTGACGGAAAGTATGCTTCACGCGGCCTTTTTCTTTTGGTAGCCGGCAAACATGACATTGAATTTTCAGAAAGCCACAAATACTCTTGCACAGAATCAACACAACAGCATAACTTGCGTCATGGACGCTCTCCATTTGTCAGCTAATGTAAAGCAAAATTCTCTTTTAAGGATATGCAGAACTTGCTGCTACAAGTAATGTAATAAATTACAAAAAATACTTTTTAAATATGACTCCACATTTTACGCATTCTTGTACAGTAATGCAGAGCTGTAGCAACGCTAAGTGATATACAGAAGCGCATGAAGCTTGCGTAGCTCCAAACTCAGTCACGAAACCCTGGCCATCCAGAGCGGCCGCGATCGGGCCGTCAAGCTTGGCTTGGCTGCACCTACGTGGGATTATATCACTAGCAACCTTCGGCAACGTGGTTTCTCAAGCCTGTCCGTTCTAACTAGCTCTAACCGAATGACCCACAACATAACTCTTCATCCGGCAGCAAAATATTGCTATCTTCTTGCTTTAGTAACCGAAGCAACGTAGGTAAGCGTAACCTCCTAGTACACAGTAGTGCGCAGGAACTGTACTGCAGCCGAATACACAAAGAAAGTTTATTTAATGAATTACAGGGGCTTTATTCGCCGAAACCCCAATATGATTATAAGGCGCTTTGTTCAGTCAGTTGTGGAGGGCTCATCTCCGGAAATGTGAGACACCTGGGGCTTTTTAACGTGCACCTATATCGCAGTAAGTGGGCCTCTTGCACTTTCGCCTCCATTAAAAAAGCTAACGCCGCGGCCGGATTGAACCTGCGATCTTCGAGGCAGCAGCAGAGCACCGTAGCCACTGTACCACCGCGGCAACCACAAAGGACGATTTGTGTGAAGATACAACGGTCATAAGCAGTGTTTAAGTATAGGCATTATTCATGCACCGCCGTGGAGCCTTGTCAGTAACGAAAATTGATCATCGCTAGCCTGCCTTCGCTCCTCGGTAGAGACCCAAACCGTGCCGCAAGGAAAGCCAAAGTACGGTGCCCCATGGCTGATATCTTTATTTGCATCTACCTCGAATTTTCGCTCACGGCCAACGCTGCTTTTTCGCTCGCAACCAAAGAAGCCGCCGCCGACACCGGAATATCTGCGAAATGAGCACTTTAACGCTATCGCGGGCATGGCGTAAAAGTATCTGCCTATGGATAGTGGGGGCCTCGGTGCGGTATACAATGCATGCCTGTGCGCGGTGTCGACTAGACCATTATCTCAAACCTTACCGCAACGAGCTATCAGATGAACGTGATGTACCAGTGACTATCTTTCCTTTTTATTTTATTTTATTACTACCCCTGCTGTTGCAAACGTACGACACCGCGCCGTTTGCTCCATGCAAAAACGACTGAAACTTGAAGGCTTGAACTCGAGCTTGCGCGCCCTATCTTGTTGCGACAAAGAAAACAACACCAAAAAATAATAAATTTGTTTTGTTGCATTGCGTCACCAAGAATGCAGAGTGCGAAACTCGTTGACCAGCAAGCTTTACGTAACTTAATAACAGCGATTACCGCCTAACTTCGTGACGGGCTTATAGCGCTGGTGCTGTATCCGATGTATCCATCCGCGCGGCCGTTGCGTGACGTCAGTCGAGCACGCGGAATTCGGACGTTCCGGTCGCACTCGCAGGGTTGCCAGATTTGGCTACTTTACGCCAAATTGGCTACTATTAGCGGGCCGCAGCGACAAAAAAGTGACGTTGGCTTTTTGGCTACTTTCTGGCTATTGTTCTGGCACTGGCATCAACAGCTAATCTATGCTAAAACCTTGCGCAACTATAAAAAAATAAGTGTGCATTTACAATGCCGGCTGCGGCTTCCTCGGTGTAATGACTTTTGTGTACTTAAATATAACGGAAGCAATTGCGTGCGCCCGAAACGCGTCACGGCCGCCATGATTTTCATATTCATCTACAATTCATCTACATTAGGCACACTAACGTAGCTACCAGTGGACTCGTTGAGGCTTTCTAGCCGCTATCCGCCAGAGCACTGCTACTTTGAGCTATACAGGTGGCACCACTTACGGTGATCGTTGACGAAAAAAGGGTGCGCGCGGCTTTTCGAAGCCTTGAGCAAAGCGAACGCTACTTGCTGTTTTTGCATTGATTTTTCATTCTGGTTTGATATTGGCACTGCCGACGCTGCTACACTAGACAGCCATGACGTTTGTTACGTCGACTGTTCTATTTTATTTGTTTGAATATGGCATACCTTTTTTTATTGCTGTGTGCCCGCGCGATGCACTGCATGCGTATTTTACGCGCATGCGTCTAAGCTGTTGTTCGCGTGATCTGTTAACACAGACGAAAAAAAAAGCTTTTGCAACATAAAACAGACTTATTAACACCCTAAACAGTATAACAACGCACGCTATAGTATATGCCCGCTTAGGAAACACACAAAACACACGCGTTTTTGTCTCGCCCAACACGTAACTATACAGCTAATTATGCCAAGAAAGGCCGCTCGGCGTTTTCGAAGAGCTGCAAAAGCTTTACAAACGCCTTGTGGCAAGGATAATGATGATGATGATGATGATGATGATGATGCAAACTTTATTGGGGTCCAGAGAAGACGCAGGGACTAGCAAGGATAATAAACTCATCTGTGCTACGACAGCATGATGAAGTAAGCATCTGCGACCTTGATCTAATGAAACTAGAGTCAATCTTTCTAGACCTAGACGACGTGGATTTTGGTGGCATCTTCAGTGACCACGTCAGCAATATACGACTCACAGCTGAAGAGCAACACTCACTCAAACGACCCTGTTTTGCTTTTCTTAAGGCTTATGCATCTGATCTTCAGAAACGTCTTCCGAATGCTACGCCTTTGGTGCGGAAGCTGAGAGCCATTAGTCCGTCATCTGTTCCAGGGCCGAATGCTACGAATGCTTTGAGAACCCTGCCAAAAGACGTATTTGGTTGCCCCGAGCATCGCATTGAGGACCAAGTACGGCACCTTAGCCAAGTTGAGGATGTGAATGCCGTCATGCCAGCAATTGAATTCTGGATCAAAATATACACCTACCGGGATGCCTCAGGCGCTAATCCTATGCAAGGCATTGCAGACGGCGCATTGAAACTCCTTGTTCTCCCTATATCTAACGCAGAAGCGGAACGAGTGTTTTTTCTGCTGTGGCTGTCACAAAAAAAAATTGGCCGCGTATCTGCGTGCTTCGCTGCAAATGTCGTGTAAAGACGATAGAAGAGGCGCTGTGTGAGATATGGACGCCATCTGGCAATACGTCGGGAAACATGAGTGCTGTGTTGCGTGCTGGTAGTCCCGGCGCAGCAGCAGGCGAAGACCGGCGGTGACCAACGCGACCGGCGGGGACGCCAGCCAGCCCAAAAACGCGGTTTGGCGCGAAGCGCTGAAGCAGAGAAACGTCCGCACTCAATGAGTGCTCTCCACACACTCTTTTATTTACACGTCGTCTGGGTAAAACAGGAACGCCAGAGCGGCGCCCACAACCGGCAGCCTGAAGGCCGCCCACAACGCTGCTTTTTCATTTTTTTAATATTTTTTTCACCTTCTTGGCCTTCTCAGAACTAAAGTTTTTCAACACCAACCCATGGCATTCGTACAGTGCAATACAGAAACCGAAACCGAAACACAACCATGAGCTCGTGCGAAGGGCACGGAGGAAGGCAAATTTCAGCGCAGTCGCATTTTCAGCTTTGTTGAAACAGCGCTCACTATATGACGACGAAGTAAAAGAAGGCACAGGACAGGCAGCGCCTGTCCTGTGCCTTCTTTTACTTTGTCGTCGTCTAGTGAGCGCTGTTTCAACAAAGATGAACGCATACCAACTCGCTCAAGCTTCCTTCTTATGCATTTTCAGCGCAGCTTAAGAAACTAGGGTCCTTAAAATTACGTATGTATGCATTTTCTATTAAAGGAACACGCCACCTAATACTTACCTAGTGATGTTGCACCTCAGATATGCATGATATTTACTTTTTGATCGACAACGTTCACAAGTATGAACAGCCGTACCAGTTCAAGACGGCTGGCCCTTGGGTAAGTGGTTCAACTTTGGCCGAGTGGCTGAATCGAGGGACGTGCCGACAAACAGAAAGACAGACAGACAGACAGAAAGACAGACCAAAATTTCTGCGTTTAAGTTCCCCAAGAAAGACTATCGTCTTTAAAAGCGACCTACGGAATAGAATGTATCATGAACTTTTCCTTGCGATCATCAGGATCAAATTTACACTACGTCTGAAAGGCGTTAGAAGCTCTGCATTTACAGTGCCGCGGAAGCATGCTGGCTAAAGTGAACTCGAATATGTACGCTTGACTTTCGGCGCAACGTAATTGCCAATTTTCTAGTCCTATAGTGCCTCCTCCAGGAAGTCACTTGGTTTTCTTTTACTCTATTGTGATGTGATAAACATTTATGTGATGTATAATTTTCTATATTTAAGTGTCAGAAAGTAGTGATAATTCAGGTAAACTTAAATCACGTTTGGCTACTTTTCTGGCGCCAAAATAAAGTAACGGCTGCTATTTGGCTACAGTTCTGGCTACTTTGCTTAATTTTCTGGCTATTTTTCTCTTCGATGATCAGGCAACCTTGCGCGCTCGCCGCGCTCGTCTCCTCTCGCTTTGTTTCGTGCTCGGTGAGTGCTGTGATTCACGGAAATTATGAACGCAGCTGTGAAGATGCTACTTCGCGGCACGTTGAGCACTCGTGTACCTGCATGCAAGTACTACGTTCCTTTCAAGTGACTATTAGTGGCTGTTATACGCTGACTGGAGTAAGGCCTAGTCCCGGAACATTTCCTGCGGAGGAATGGACGTCTCAATTTGGGTGCGAGACTCTCGCAGTTTCATTTCTGCTTAGATGGGGGGACAGATGCGATCACTTCGATGTGCATTTACCATTGCTTGAATATGCGGATCCTTTAAACTAAAGGCCTCTGTCCTTGTTGAAGGTAAGTTCATTTTCCTTACTTCTGGACAATTATATCCGAAAAGCATGAAAAATGAAAATGCGTGTTTTGTTGGATCACGCGTTACATGCACGACATGTTTTAGAAGTACGTTATGGGTACTTTTCGCGGGATGCATGATTACACTGTCCTAATATAAATATAGGTTACAACTTTCGTTCACTTTCGAACGTAAGTTAGTACTTTTACTGGTCGCGCTTAATAGAGCTTAATTCAAGGTATAGATTAGCGCTTACGTTCGGGCGCCTGTTCAAGTATTCTGACTCTGCAAAGCTACTTTGCGCTGTTTGCGCTAACTTGGAATGCTTTCGAATGTGTGGGTGTGTGTGTATTTAGAGTCGTGTTTTAGGGACAGAAGTTGGGCACCTTTCTTTTGTCATGATGTTACTTTTCCTTGACTGTTTCGACGCGCGCCTTCAATGTTGTCGTTCTCCCGCTTGTCGCTTCAGTCTGGTTAATTGTAGCATGTTTCCTTGTATTATCTTTTTTTCTTGCAGGTAGGACTCACCATTTATATTTTGAAACAAGTGCCACTCGAAACAAATTATGTTTTTCATCTCTGATGGTGGGATTAGTAGCAGTTTTTGAATAAATAACGATAGATATCGGCACTTTTGCGTTTTATTCATTTCCTTGGCCTCTTGAATATCACGAAAGATCACAGAACTTCTAAAAGAGTTGACTTCTCTCAGTGACTGTGTGTGTCATTTACTTGACATATGTGCGCGTGTCCCGGTATTTCATTTGTCGCCCAGATTACCTTGTTTTCAGGTTTACGCATGCTTAGAAGAACGACAGCGTTATAGCAGGCAATAAATAGTTTTCGCTATTGCAGTTATTGAAAGCGCCATCTGCCTCCGCAGAGTTCTGCCTTACCTACCGTATTTCAGCTGTAGTGAAAGTAAACTAACCTGATTTAAGTTGTTCTTTGCTTTTTTGTACATGTAGCTTGCTGTTTCCCGTCCAGAGTGAGCTGGCACAGTCTGTCACAATAACACTCGAACTGTGCAGGCCCCCTATAGTTCTTTATGCAAGCATACACCAGCAGTGCACATGTACAGACAGCTGTGTGCTCATATAAACCCACGAAAGTGCACCCTTTTATTAAGTTACATAGTGTATATGAACACCAAGCATGCAACGGGGCATTGCAGTACATATTGTAACCACCTTTCTTAGTACGCGTTCTTCAAAAGGTTCTATATAAGACCTTTTGAACAATGCCTAATCAGGCACAGGCCTCAGTAGTACTGAGGCACGTGCCTCGGTAGGCATTGTTCGTACTGCCGTAGCGTCTTTCACTTGTCTGTCTGCAAAAAATCAACAACTATTAAAACACACTCTATGTGTACTTTAAATACATCGTCAAACTTCAATGCCGCTTCAATTGTAGCTCAATAATTATTCAAAAGTCAGAAAGAATTCTCAATGCATAATGTACTTTAAATAGCAGGTCCACTAATATTGAACAGCTTCTCTATCAATATAATTGTAAAATTTCAACGGCCAATTTTTCATAGGTGTCAACATCGAAATCAATGATTATTCAATGGACAGATAATTATTTTTCAATATTATATGTCAACATTGACCAATGGTTTTTCAATAATTTCACAATAGGATTTTTTGCAAGGGGTATACATTTGGCTGATATATTTTCTATTGTCAGGTGCTTCCCATTGTATAGTGTAACATGGTTTTCCGAAGGAGATGAGGTTCTCACATTGGCATCTTCTGGCAAAGGTACATAAATGAAGTAGACAGTATTTCTGAGGCGATGTCATTGCAGGACGCTGTCTTCTTGGGGTACACGGGCGAGCGAAGCATAGCGCACAGGCTTCGGGTTTATGTTCTCACCGCCTCTCATCGGTCTTGTTGCTCATTCATTCCTCCCTGCGCTCGTCAGTGGTGAACTAAAGTTCACACATAAAATTCTCTTGGTTTTAGCGAAATGATCTATTCGTGTTTCCGATATGCCTTCAGATACGGCTTGAGCTGATACCTCCTCCTCCTCCAGCCACTCGTCGTAGGCACATCAATACGTCCTTTGTCATAAGACGCGGTATCGCGCGCAGTAATTGGTAAACATGCCATAGGTGACGAAATTTCATATGGGGCTTTGGGCCGATGAGAATGAGCCGATGAGGCAAGATCTTTATCATCGGCATACGCCCGCACCTGTTGGCCTTTCATGGACGAATACAACACAAGTTTTATGTAAAGTGGAGGCCACACTAGTGTGTCTCGACTTTCCACATATCCTGTTCTGGCTGCTGGTCTAAGTGTTCAAGATAGGGCCATGTTTTAAGTGGTGCTCAGATAAGTAATGAGAACAAAGGGACATTGTCCCAGCATTGGCATTCGAAGAGCATGCCCGGTTTGATGCACTTACTATACTTGGTATTTAGTGCGGCTGTTTCACATTCTTGCAGCTTTTCAGAAAAAAATAGATAACTGATTAGTTGGATATGCCGGATAAACATCCGCGTTTAAGGTGATTGTAGGTGTGTAATAAAAAAAAGGCATCTGTATTGATGGAAACTTACCATTGATTAGCATAAAATTAAAATATTGTTGAATGCTAGAGCTGCACCTGTCACGAAGAGACCTGCTTCTAGTAGCAAGCTTTACTTACGAAAATTTTTTATAGATTTGTGCAAGGCTTTTTTTTTTTCTTAAGTATTGAGACCCTTCACACTTTGATGATGGCGCAGCTGTTCGTCCCTTCACTGCCACATACCATCTCAAATTACCCCGTATGTTCACGTGAAAGTCCTAGTGCTCCACG
Source organism: Rhipicephalus sanguineus (assembly GCF_013339695.2). NCBI lineage: Eukaryota > Metazoa > Arthropoda > Arachnida > Ixodida > Ixodidae > Rhipicephalus > Rhipicephalus sanguineus. The sequence continues at coordinate 165,300,503 of NC_051177.1, forward strand.
TGCATAAAAGCGTCACCTTATCTCTGTATCGCAACCCGAAAATCTCTTCGCGAATGAATCACGCACGGCTGTAATTGTCCCTTGGGTTTCCACTCTTCCATGCCTCCTAACTCGGATGAAAGAAGTCTCTCACCGGGGACTTCGGGCTGCGGCGGCGCACGCCTTATCCGCAACGTGAGACTGGTCCCCAGGCCCAGATGTGCTGTGGAACACAGGGCCCAGGCCTGGCGAAGTGACCAAATGGCTCTTTCTGCGGGTCAGTAGCAAACACTCCCCTTTGCTGTTGCAGTGTCTAGGGAGAAAGGTCACAACAAAGAAATGACTTAGAAGTGGCGGTATCCGGAGAGATTAGACCACAATTCGAGAACAGTGCTCCTAAAGAAAAAAGTTCTAATGTAAATCCTTCATGATAAACTTCGCACAATTGTATTAGTATTATGGCGCATGGTATCAAAAATAGTGCGCGAAGTACTCAAGTTGAATGCTTGATCACCTTTTGCACGAAAAGGTACACATAGTTTTGTTTTTGGGTGGTGACTGTGTGTGTGTGTGTGTGTGTGTGTGTGTGTGTGTGTGTGTGTGTGTGTGTGTGTGTGTGTGTGTGTGTGTGTGTGTGTGTGTGTGTGTGTGTGTGTGTGTGTGTGTGTGTGTGTGTGTGTGTGTGTGTGTGTGTGTGTAGGAGGGAGGGGGTACTGTTAACGGCGGTTGTTCGGTGTAGCTTCGTTTTTTTTTTGCTTGCGTGTATAGAGGATGCTTACGTATTATTACGTATTATTAAAGAGAAACTTTTTTTTTTGCGGGATCAATGCTGCTATCAGATATATTTATGGGAACGCAGCTTGGCATAATGGTCAAAGTTGACGTAAGTGTGAAAAATCTCGCTCGCACATCTGGCAACACTTCTCTAAAAAATCCCCACCTGATTTGGCTGCAAAGCTCGACTATATGCGCGGTGAGCTTAGATTTTTTTTAGAGCTCTACATCTCAGGCAGCTAGCCGTGTATTGATTACCAATAAATATTTCATCTCTTTTCTAAAACTATGTCTGGAAATTTAAGTGGGCACTAAAAAGAAAATTTGTTTTTCTCGTATGAATAAATTTCCCTTTCACAATACACAAAGCGCCACTCTTCCTGCGAGAAGACGTTTCGATAACCAAGGATGGAACTTGCGTCTGTCGGATCAGTGGCCCATAAGCACAACAACTCAGTCACCGTGGCCGCCGTAGAGACGAACTTGAGGAATAATTACAACGAACTAGTTCAGGTTACTCACGACAAATGCCTACGCCAGCTCCTTATAAATTATTTACACAAATTCACGGGTCAAACAAAATGCACATTGGCTTATGCGTTTGCACATGTATGTGAATGAACAATTTTGGTTGCACTTTTACAGGACTCTGCAGATACGAGACATGTTAGCAAGAATTGTTTGTAAGGCAAGATGGTTCCCAGCAGATGCCAGACACAGGTCCTATCATTGAAAATTAGTCAGAAAAGTTAAGCGAAACACACCCAAATTTTTTATAACTTTGACCGAGCACCCGTTAATGGCCACTGCGTGCTGCACTATCTTGCCTCTTGACTTGCGCTCTCCCTTTAAAATAGTTGGTAATGAATGCGTATTGTTTTTTGCAAGAGCAAGTTAATATTTGGCAAGATAAGGAGCAAGTGCAATGATTTTTTACAGAATATTTTTACAGAATAAGCAAACATGGCCTTTCAATAATGCCCAAGGTCTTGCCATTGCACAAGGAACAATCCTAGTTTGAGTCATGTATATTCGCGTTACTCCGCTTCTATTTTGTTGGTAACATTGCTTTTATTAATGGTAACCTTCCTTCAAAATGGGTACAATCGCGGCGATTGCAAGCAGCTTGTATGTGCGGTCTTAAAAATGGATGCTAATGCCCTTACAGAAAGCCTAAACCTCGGTTAGTGCAACAGCGGTTACGCGTAACCGCAGTTCGCTTATGTTACACGCTATGCGAAGCCGCGGTTATGCTGCTAACCGCGGTTGTACCAAAACGAGCTTGGCGGCCTCGGTTTGGCAGTTAACCGAAAAAATGGCGGCCTCCATGGAGGACGTGTGCACACCGGCGAGTGTTCGTGAAAACGAATGAATTGGACTGCACGCACCACAGAAAGCCTGATTAGGCTTTGGGAAAACAATTTGCGTCATCTACGGAGCACCTCAAGAAATGCGAAAGTGGACGCGGCGATAACAGCCGAGTTGAACGCCGGACTACCGCCAGACGCGGAGCCATTCACGCCAAAGCAAGTCCGCTTTAACCAAGGATGATTGTGCGCCGTGTAACATCGCCGAACCGTGGTTGGCGCTAACCGTGGTTCAACGCGGTTTACCGTGGTTGGTCCTAACTGCGGTTAACTTGCCTGTGTAACAAGGGCCTATGTTGCTAATGACAAGTGCTGCTGAATAAGTAACTAAACGTCGATCTAGAAGCTGTACCAGGTATTCTGGTTGTCTTAGCGGCGACGTTCTAACAGATAGCGAACAAAGAATGATCAGGCCTATGAGCCATCTCACTGTGAACGACGAAACGAAAGCCTAAGCAATCAGTCTTCGCCCGTTGTCTGAGTAATGGGCCAATTAACCAGACGACCTCAGTATCAACAAGTGTAGCGTCCTTTGTCGTCGGTGTAAATGCAAGCAGACGCAATGGGACAAATTTACTGATACTTATCTAGCGCCTAATCCACTTCGTTGCCTCATCTAGTGTTTCCATAGTATAAGTAGTTTACCAGTAGATAACACATAAGATGCTTCGTAATTTCCCTATTTTTAGCCTCCCTATTGGTGGCTCTTGCTATTGCTATTCTGAGTAACGATACCCTACACGTCCTTAACTACTGCTCTTTTTCCACGGACCGTAAAACTACTGCAGTAAAACATTCGAGAAAGCTTCTCTTCACAATATTTTAGTTGTAGATCTGGCTTTCATTTACGGTGTTTAATGTCCCAAAGAGATTCAAGCTGTGGGAGACGCCGTACAAGCGGGCTTCGGATAATTGCAGCTATGTGGGTTTGTTCAACTGCATTGAGCTTCGCACAGTTCATGGGTATCTTTGATGATGATATCTGGGGTTTAACGTCCCAAAACCACGATATGATTATGAGAGACGCCGTAGTGGAGGGCTCCGGAAATTTCGACCACCTGGGGTTCTTTAACGTGCACCAAAATCTAAGTACACGGGCCTCAAACATTTTCGCCCCCATCGATAATGCAGCCGCCGCGGCCGGGATTTGATCCCGCGACCTTCGGGTCAGCAGTCGAGTGCCATAACCACTAGACCACCGTGGCGGGGCTTCATAGGTACCTTTCATTTCGTCGCCAGGAAATGCGACCGGCCGCGCGCGCGATCGAACCCGAATTCTTTCGGGTCAGCAGCCATGCATCGTAACCACTCGGCCTCCGGTGCAGCTGCATCATATTTCACTGCCGCTATCTGAACTTCAGCTTGCTAGAGGCTGGAGAACTAAGCGGTAGCCTTTGCATGATTGGCGGCAAACGTGGACAATTTTCTGGGTGAAAGGAAAAGCAGAGATATTAGTCCAGGTAAGTTAATGATACTCCCACGTGATGGTAAAACCCAATTCGGTGGAATGCTTTTCCTTCCAGTCGCGGGACAACTGGAAGTCATTTTTTATCGGACATGGGTCAACGAAAGCAGCCATGGTTGCTTCTTTCGTTCTCTAGAACTTCGCGACCACGTTTCTAGTTTAGCTCGAAGGGAAATAAAAAAAAATGAAAATAAAGGAACAAATGAAACGGACCACACACAGGATGTAACCCAGGATCAGAAAATATAGCTCATCGGCTCAAAAAGCGATGTAGTGTGGTTTCTGGCGTCATTTCCTCCGGCCGTTCACCCGTGTCATCAGTCTTAATAACTTTCCTTGGTCGACCGTCATAGCTGGCCACTTAGTTCTTGAAAGCAGCGGTGCTTTAGACATTGCAAGAACTGCTTTACATATAGTAACATCAATGTCACAGGGAATCATTACGGCATTTTTTCTGATGTTACGTCCACTTTTCAAGCTTTTCGCTGTCCACAAAACTTATGTTCAAGTTGCGGAAAGGAAGCCGTGGTTACCTACCTCGACTGCATTTGCTTCTTGTTTTGCAAATGCAAGTTTCTATGCAGTAAAAAGAGGGGGGGGGGGGAAGTAAGCCAGAGCGCAGGTCGCAAGTTACACTTGCGTGCGTTAATTACAGTCCCTATTTACGCGATGACGTTGAAGGGCTCACTTCGCGGCAATTCTGGTGTCGGCATCATTGGTTGTGAGCAAAAAATAATCTTCTTGTCCGTGAGCGAAAAACTGAGAAGTAGGCAAATAAAAAATAATTAAATAAACAAGCAAGTGTTCTCCCACAGAGCACTGCCATTGCTTCAAACGGCTTTCAAAAAACACTCTGTGAATGTCATATAGTGGGATGAGTCTCCTTAGCGAATGTAGTATTGCATGACAGAAGCGTAGAATCACACCAGATGTCAAAATATGTGAACTGTGCAACGAGTGGGTGTTTTAAAGGCCCACCTATAAAAAAACGCTTAGGCATAAATATTCGTTCTTATCAGCAACATCATCAACAAACTGTGCAGCTGCGCGTGGCACTTTACGGAGTACTTCTCCGTAAACTGAGTAGTGAGTGCTTCTCCAATTGGCAAGAGGAAGAATTATGGCGTAGTGGGCACTTAGGAAATGTACCTGCAGTGGAAATTCTGGGATGGTCTGAAACGGCCAGTGTTACGCGCACGGGCCTTCGTTTTGTTGCGGCAGGTTTCAGGTGTCAGACTAATCGTTAGTCTGGTGAAGCCAGACTATCGATTGAGAAGGCGATGCGCACGGGGCCCAGTTACGCTATCTCGTTCTACACTTGAAGGCGAAGCTCAAGCATCCTCCAAGTTTTAGATATACCATAGTCAACTAACTATGTATGACTGTCGCACAGCTTCGTTTCCAGTTGCGCCTTTCCCCGCCTTCCAGTAAATGCACGTTAAGAATCTACGGGCTTATGCGTTCCGTGTAACGTAAGCGCAACACGGAACCTTTATAGCATTGGTTCGATGCATTATGGTCGGCGACAGTTCTGATCCAAGCCATGATGATCATTCTTACTCCGGTGCCCTTAGCTTGACCTAATGTCTTGAAATGACTTCAAAAACGGCATTGTCCACTATTGACCATGCCCGAATGCCCGCGCTCGGCACGGCCTGCAGCCTAGGGTGGGGCCTGCAGATATATTTTACACTGACCCTGGGAGCTCCGAGTTATCTGCTCGGCCCGGCGCCGGGCTTCAATTGAAGTTGTGCTATAGACCAGCACACAGCCAATTGCATTCGCAGCGCATAGTGTCATCGCGCGTCGCGCCATCTATCCCGCACGCGACGAAACAACATGGCCGGGCCGCCATGCCAGCAGACGCTACATAGAGCAAACGCGAACCGGTACTCTGCCCTATTACTCCTTCTTACGTTATCATCCTGAATGCCTCGGCTGCTGTACAGATCTCTGTAGAACTCTTCCACTACCTCAAGTATTCTATCCATATTGTTTGTGACCTTGCCTTCCTTGTCCCTTAATGCATACATCTGATTTTTGCCTATGCACAGTTTTGTCTTCATAGCTTTGAGGCTTCTTCCGTTCTTTAGAGCATGCTCAATTCTCTCCATATTATACTTTCTTATGTCGGCTATTTTACGCCTATTGATTAACTTCGAAAGCTCCGCCAGCTCTATTTTGTCTGTTGCATTTGAGGCTTTCATAGCTTGACGTTTCTTAATGAGGTTTTTCGTCTCTTGGGATAGCTTACCAGTGTCCGGTATAACGACTGTACCCCGACTTCCACTGCACACTCCTTGATGATACTAGTCAGATTATCATTTATTGCGTCTACGATAAGGTCGGTTTCCTCGGTTAAAGCCGCGTACCTATTCTGAAGTGAAACTCTTAATTCCTGAACTTCCCCTCTCAGAGCTAGTTCATTAATTGGCTTCTTGCGTATCAGTTTCTGTCGTTCCTTCCTCACGTCAAGTTTAATTCTAGATCTTACCATTCTATGGTCGGTGCATCGGATCTTGTTAACTACTTCCACATCCTGTACAATGCCCGGGTGGCCGCACATTATGAAGTCTATTTCATTTTTAGTTTCGCCATTAGGACTCCTCCACGTCCACTTACGAGTAGCCGTTTTCTGTAGAAGGTATTCCAGATGCGTAAATTATCGCGTTCTGCAAACTCTGCTAGTAACGCCCCTCTGGCGTTTCTAGAGCCGATGCCATATTCCCCAAGTGCATGATCTCCAGCCTGCTTCTTGCCTACATTTGCATTAAAGTCGCCCATCAGTACAGTATACTGTGTCTTTACCTTACTCATTGCTGATTCTACGTCTTCGTAGAAGCGTTCAACCATTTGATCATCATGGCTGGATGTAGGCGCGTAGGCCTGTACCACCTTCATCTTGTACCTCATATTAAACTTAATTACGATACATATCACCCTCTCATTATAGCTATAATATTCCTCTATATTGCCTGCTATATCTTTATGAATAAGGAACCCCACTCCTAGTTCTCTTCTGTCAGCTAAGCCACGATAGCATAGGACGTGTCCGTTCTTCAGCACTGTATAAGCCTCCTGTGGTCTCCTAACCTCACTGAGCCCTATTACATCCCATTTAGCACCCTCTAATTCCTCGAATAGTACAGCTAGACTCGCCTCACTAGATAAAGTTCTAGCGTTATACGTAGCCAAATTCAGATTCCAATGGCGGCCTGTCCGTACCCAGAGATTCTTAGCACCCTCTGCTGCGTCGCAGGTCTGACCCTTTAAAGGATGGCCTATCTATTTCGTGAACAATCAAGATCGATTGCTAGAAAAGTGAGAACTTGTTGCAGTTAGTAATGCCTCATGCTTGACGTACAGCTTGTACGGCTACTCGTGCTTGACGCAAGGCGACAATAAAAACAACCTGTCAGACACTGATGCCACGCACATGCCGCTCTAAATTGCCCAAAATAGTGCACTGGGAACTTTCGTGCATGCGAAAGTTTACCGAATTAATTTTTAGGAGCTTCGATTTAACTGGCACCAAGCTTATTTGCAGCGATGGCGTAGTGGTAGAGCATCATCTTCGCATGCAAGAGGTCCGTGGTTCGAATTCCGGTGCCGGACAATCCCCAACCGGATTAAAAAAAATCCGCGTGATGATGGAATTGTGTAAAAAGGCCTGGAATGCAGCCTCACTGGCCACCACAGCCAGCAATGCACTCCCTCACCAGAGCAGGATTGGCCACCCTGGTGTAGTACTTGGCCAGTACCCCCCACATGAATACACCAGTTAACCCTCGGCCCTCAGTCCCCAGCGGCTGCGGGGGATTACAACACTATATAGTCATAGGCGTTCGCACAGCCCGCTCGTCCCAAAGAAGCTCAGAAATTGCTCCACTGCCTTGTCGACCAACGATCGTGAGACGCAGTGTTCCAGCAGCACCTGCACGGAGAGTGGCCGATCCTCCAGCCGTCGCAACGTACCAGAAGATATCTGTCGTTCTGAGGGAAGCAGAGGCCATTGGCATAAAAAATGGCCGAAACTTTTTCTGGCACCACAGGTCTTGCATGCTGGAGTGTTGGTGACTCCAAATAATGTCATACATGCCTTGGTTAGCACAGACGCCAACGAAAGCTGATAGACAAGCTAAGCTTCCCGTCGATGAAGTCTGTATTGATGTCTGAGTTGTTTGGAAGGGTTCATTTGGTGGAGTCTGGTATGCATTATACCTGGCGTGTCAGCTAGAGCCTGCGTGCACAGGAGCCGAAGTAGCATTGCAGTGTTACAAAGCGCAATTGGAGCTCTGCGGATTTCTTTGTGCGACATGCGAGCAGTGTTATTTGCGAAATCATAGCGACTGATCCCAGCAATATCCAGTAAAAGAAAAAAACCAAGCTCGTGACTTTTTGTTTGACGTAGTGACGACGCTTCACGATTTCTTTCTCTGATCCCGGGAATAACACTCCTACTCAAGAGATCACATCTCCTCACGCATAGCGCCTGAAGCCTCGCGTGACCATGATAGGGCTCTTGCTGTCTACTAAACCCAGATAAGTCGCTCATCCACACTACACAGAACACAACAATACATGAGCTCTCTTGAGCAGAACCATGATCTGCGTGGAGCAGAGAAAGGTCTTCACCTAAATGCTCATTTATGCTATGCTGTGCCTTCACGCAAGTGTGGACGTTAGGCTTCTGACTGTGTAGATGGAGAGCTGCTGTGGTTAGTTGTGAACATGACTGCTAATGCGGATGCATATTGTGCATTTTGTGCCTGCCTGCGTTTTCAAGGTCGTTACCATTTGTGTAACTCAAGGGAGGATGGTTCACTAGTTTGGGATTATAAGAAAGCGTAAAGACGACACCCGCAGTTGCCTTCTTCTCAATGTTCCAATGTGACCCTAACGTGCTTTCTGTATAGTTGAACATTATCATCTGCGACATGTCAAATTGTTTGTAACGACATTATTTTACTGGTGAGGTACAGAACATATACAGGATGTACAAAATTAAGCTTTATGGTTTTCTTAAAACTGAGCACTGGAAGGTACGTAACGTATGAAGATAAGTTATTTATCCAGGGGGACTCAATGTCAGACAATATTTATCGCTGTCAGCTGCCAAGTTAACTAAGATTGAGTAATGAACTTTTAACGAGTGCTGCAAGTGGGTATGTTTGTAGTGAAACGTCGGAGGCTGTCGCGTTTCTACACAGTTTCACTTGGAAGAATTATTCTAGCATGTCTGTGCCACGAGATATCCCATTGCAAAGTTTAATTGCGGTTTGCATGATTACGCATGCAAGACGGTGAGGATCGGCGCAAATCAACTCCCCAATGTCTTGCGTGCATCCTTTCAACTGACAACGGGTAGATGCATAGGCACAGATGATAACGGTTACCCCCTTGCTACCGGCTGGCGATAGCAAGCAATGACTGCTCGTCACATCAGGGAGGAGCATTGCGCCAATCCTCACCGTCTTGCATGCGTAATCATGCAAACCGCAATAAATTTGCAGCGGGATATCTAAGGCACAGATATGCTAGAATAATTATTCCATCTGGAAGTGTGTAGAAACGCGACCGCCTCAAACTTTTAAGTACAATCTTGCCCTCTTGCTGCACTCATTAAAAAGTTCATTATTCAATCTCAGTAAATTGGGCAGCTGACAGCGATAGTTATTGTCTCACATAGTGAACGTGAAAACAACCTGCAAAGGTTGTTTTCACGTTGTTTCCAGTACTGAATTTTGAAAAAAATCAGAAAGTTTAGCTTTAAACACACTGGTGTATAGTTTAGTTAGCGCTGGTTGGCAGTTTGCTTCCAAACTGAGGAAATCTGCGAGCATATTGCAAGTGAACTGTATTTCGAGCTCTTTACAAAACAGCGATAAGCACCAGAAGAGTTTCACCTCCGCCACGTTGTACCAGCACAGCGCAGATGTAAATAACGGTGCCCCAGTTTTCGATCGTTCTTCAGAACCGCAAGGCACGAATTGAGTTTCGCACAGTCGCGAGACTGCTTGTGCAAAGCCGGGGAAAATGCATATGTCGCACCGTTTGCAAACACTTACACAGCGTGCAAAAATCAGATTCACATTTCCATGCCACCCCAAAGCCATTTCCTCCCCTTTGACGATGTCGTCAGTTCTGCATTAAGCGTGGTGCACTCCTGGCTGTATATAGAATTTGCCCTCCCGACTTGATTTTGTGTATACGTATTCGCCTTCAAACTTGCTTCTCTTTTCATGTTATTTTCTGTGTTCTACAAACACAGTTTTCTTGTCTTTTGTGCACGTCAAACACTCAGGCGGCAGTTCTGTCCTCTGTTTCGTTCAGTATTTGTGGTGTGCGGAGAAAGATAATGCTTTTGAAAGCATCCACGTTGCTACTGCAACTTGAGGGAGCTTCCGGTCGGCACGGCCAAGCAGGACAAAACGGGAAACGCACAAAAATGCCACAAGTCCAACCGTCGCATGTATGGCAAGAACGTGTGAGCATAAACACCGTCTCTTTCGATCGATGCGTCCCCACTGCTGTCATGCGCAGTTGCAGAGACTTATGCCCATTCTGGCGGATAATGTTTTAGATGCGTAGCAGCTCTTTGACTAGCCTGTGTAACGCTGTCCGTCCGCACAAACGCGAGGCAACGCGCTTCCCTCGGTGCAGGTGTTGGAGCGGTGCCAAGTAGGTCACGCCGCAGCTGGGCGTTGACGTCACGTACCCCTCGCACGCTTCCCTCGCAGGTGCGCGCGTACGTCACTCTGTCCCTCACCCGCCGGAGCGCCGCAGCTGCCGGCTGCCTCCCGTGTCTGCGTTTCAAACAAACGTTTATACCACTAAACGCTACACCGAGTTTCGCTTCAAGCGAATCTTCCAGCGCTCACCGCAGCACCCGCGTTAGCGCCGTTCAACCCGTGACGCCACCCGTGCGCAACGATGCTGCTTCGCATCCCATCAGCGTTCCCTTCGGTGAGATGGCCCAATTTTTTTTTTCGCATTCGAGATTGCAGCGCTTTCGCTAACTAATATCTGTACCAGCTTAGTTTTTTGCGTGTCTGTGTGTGTGGAAGAAGTTCCTTGGTCCAAGTGCATTCAACAACACTTTGAAGTGTCCTTTGGGAGAGTGACGTTTCCTTGAGATATCACCGCAGACTACTATAAATGCCGCATTTGTCGTTTGAGAGTATATTGCGATACGCTAGCTACCGTAGCGCTGATTATGCTACAAGTATCCTTCAGAATCACATACAATGCGCATTGAAAGAATGACGTGCTCAGTGACAGAGTTCGGCAAGGCATGACAACCATATTAATAGCTAAGAGTAAGGGGTGGCACATTTTAAAAGCGCATAGAGTGAAACCAACCTAAATCAAACTTTTCAGTCGATTAACATTAAAATCGTCCGATTGGCATAGCTGAACGTAAAGCTTCCCTCAGCTTTTGCAACAACTCACCATCAGGATGTGATTGAGTTAATTAGAAATTGATCACGAACGTGCGCACAGAAACATCAAGCACAATTTACGCAAGCATGAAGCAAAATTGCAAACATTGAGCCCATTTCTTACTCTGCGATTTTTGCACTTTCTAATTATTTTATACATTAATCTTTGAAAGCATTTTCCGCATTTTTCGCGGTACTTCTGATGGTCGATTATGGACCCTTATTTAAATAAATAAATAAATAAATAAATAAATAAATAAATAAATAAACAAAGTTCGTTCATTCCATCTTTTTGGTATGAACCAACTGTCATTCCAATACAAAGACATGGCGAGAACCCGACGTTAGGGACAAATTATAGGCCACTAAAGCTAACAAATTTATTTTGTGATTAAATGAAATAATAGAAAGCTGGAACCTTACCTACTGCTCTAAAGGCAACCATATACTTTACCCCCTCAATGTTTTCAGACAAGTAAGGTCAGCACTAGACCACTTTGCTGACAATAAGGCAATTATTAGGGACGCTATATAAGCGACAAATTGAGAGCGAACAGGGGTTTGAGCGACAGTTTGAGAGCAAACAGCCGACTCTTTAGTTAACCCCAGAAAAAACATGAATGTGAGCAGGTAGCGTAAAGTAGAGAACAGATAAGCTATGGTCAACTACAAACGGATTAGTTACCAAGAAATGCCAAACGCAGCCGCGGGCGTCAGCGAGTTAGAGTGAAAAAGTTAGGAACATTGCAAGCTTAAAATCGAAGAAGCTCGCACAGCTTAGGGTAAATGGGAGACAATAGGAGAGGCCTGCATCCTGCAGTGCACATGAAATATGCTCTTAATGATGAATGATGATGATGATGATCACACACATTTCTTTTTGTGTTTCTGCAGCGGTACTGTTTTAGGATGTTTTCTGACGAAAACTGCGTGCTTCAATAGAATGCGTAGAAAAGAAGGCCTTTCGATAATTGAATCCGAGGGCGATGGGCGACCATTAGGCCCGAGGAAAGTGGCCACGTGCGCCGAGCACACAATCGATCACGTGTTTATGGCGTAGCTTTATTCGCAGCGAACCACGCGTGTGAATACGAGGGAAATTCTCGTTCCGACGCTGTCGTTGAGCAGGCATGGTACCTCCAAAGAACAACGAGCTTCCAAGGAGAGGCGCCTACAGAAGCGAGCAAGAACGCATATCAGATACCGAGCGCAAGCGACGAGACGACGCTGGCGGTCCTTTCGCTGGTGCCAACGCAAGCTTTCAGAGAGTATTTCTTCGTGATAAGGGGGGGAGGAAGAGGGGGTAAAACGAAAGTGCGATGCTTCTTGTATGTGATGTCCTCAAACTTGCATCGATACATCTGTGCCGCACCACACAGCTTCGCTGGCGGCCCACTTCACTGAGTGCAACGGCTCTGAGTTTTCTCGTTTGTCGACCTGGAGGAAGCCTATGACGCCGCAATGGGATTCGAAATTCCGAGGCGCCTATCTGCAATGGGTGTACGCATTAGCCTGCTAAAGACACTAGAAAGCTACCTGTTGAAATGCGCATTCTGCATTAAATTGGACAATGCAGTTAGACCTGCCACTCAAGAGACAGGCATGTCACAAAAGCGTGTGCCTAGTCACACCCTCTTAATAGTGACAGTGAATTCCCTGCACACAGTCCTTCCATCAACAATGTTTGAAGTAATGTTGTTGTATATCAGCGCTGTTCAGATGAGATATATTTCCCGTAGCCTTGCAATATATACGTCGTCATCGTGATCGTAAAAACAAGCAAATGCGATTTGTTTGAAACAAACCGTTTTTAAAGCCCCGTAGCGCATTTCTCTATAAGCATGAGTTCGCATCTGTAGTGTATAAAAGACGGAGGAAGAAGAAAGAGACATAGACAGCACGAGCTCTACACTTCAAAGCATGTTCATTGGAAACACACAATAAATACTAAGTCAAATCACCAAGATCTCGCGTATCACGCTCATCCAATGACAGTTAAGCCTTTATACTATCAAGAAAAAACCTTGCAGTGGCTTAGCTCGGCTGTGCCAGGATATACGTAGGGTTAGCAAAGGCTCAGCTGATTATTCTTAGCTTTCCAGATTGAGTTGAGTTGAGTTGAATAAACTTTATTTGCCCAACGGTTGATATTGTGCCCGGGGCTAGGCTGCCAGGGATCCACCATTCGAGGAACATGTTTCAAGGTCCTCGGAGACGGCCCTGGCCCGCTGGACGGCCCACTCCTGGTCTCCGGGGGCCTCGCTGAGAAGGGCGGTTCGCCATCGCTCAGCAAGGCGCCCCGCTTCAGAGGGCCCTTCAGGTGTCCTCATCATTTCTCGTAGTGTATCTTCATTTCTTTCGCATTCCCAAAGTACTTACATGGGCCATATCGGCCCGTCCGTCCTCGCACCACGGGCAGCCAGGCGATGGGTGCAGCGCGGGCCACAGGAGGTGCAGGTGATAGATTGTCTAGGTTTATTAGCCTCCGTCTGTTCATTCTTCGTGCGCTGAACCTCTAATTGCCAATCAACTACTTGGGGATACGATGGGATAAGCTTCACGGCTCTTCTTCGTCGTCGAGCAACATTTGCGCTCTCCTCCTCCATGGTTACCCACCTACAAACGTCAGTCAGATGTACTATCAAGCGGCCCCAGCGCAGTGTCAGACAGCGACTGCACAGAGAAGGCGAATAGCTGCACGCGCGCCGGCGCCACTGTGTCTATGGCTACGACGGCACTCCTCTCGAATGTGGCGCAGACCAGCAGCCGCGAGCCGCGCGCGGCGGTGGTGTAGTCAGCGCGCGCGCCGGCGCCAGCGTGTCTGCCGCGCCTGCGACTCCACTCCTCCCGAACGCGCAGACCAGCATCGGTGAGCCGCGCGTGTCGGTGTCGGAAAGCGCGTGAGATGCCAGCTCCGGTGAACCAGCTGTGTGACATAACTGATCCTCGCGCATGCGCAGCACGCCTCATGACCCTCCACGCGAAATCGGCTCCGGCTAGGCAACTGTAGCTAACGCTACAAAACCAGTGACACCATTAGGCACTGAACCACGCATGCGTCGACGGCAATGACACAGACATAACTAATTAGCGCAAAAAAATCACGCCGTATCCACGAAGTGAATGATGATTGAAGAGCTGGCTCGGAAATAAACGGAAAACTGTTAATGCGCCGGACAATTCCTCTACTATCATATAAAGACGTGACACGTTGTTATAGTAGCGATTGTGGCCAGATTGTTGCCGAAGCACAAACTGTCGCAGACCTTGCAGCTGTGGCCGAATGTATGGTCCAGGAAATCGCGCTTGAAGCGCCACCAACTTCAGGTAGCGAACGCTTTCGGCACTTGGCCGCTGCATGCCGCGCCCGTACCTTTTCGAGGTTCTCTTGCCGCCGCTTCCGGGCTGCTTCGGCTTCGCGGGCTTGTATCTCGAGGTCCGCACGATGCTGACGTCTCTCTGCGGCCTCGCGAGCTCTCACCGCACGGTCTTGGCGGTGAACCCGCGCGGATGCTGCCTTGCGAGCTCTCCGCTCCGCCGCCTTTTCTTCTTCGTTCATGTTATTCGTATCGACGAGCACTGACTGACGACTGTCGCAAGAGAAAGGAAGCCAGTAGTTGGGAATCTCTAGCGGAATCCTATCGAACTAGAGCACGCGCCAGCGAGGAGCATGCGCCGCATGCTACAGTTGGCTGTGCTATATGTGGTTTTGACGGCATTATTATTATCATCATCAAGACGCTCGAAGTACAAGAGGAATAAGACCTATCTTTCACGTGAGTGCGCGCATGCTACAGTTGGCTATGATATACGTGCTTGTGCCTGCGTTAATTTCATCATCGAGGCGCTCGAAGAACGAGAGGAATAATACTTCTCTTTCGCGCGAGCTTCGCCATTAGCGGTCGCTTCTGGAACTAAGGTTACGCGTACGGCGTGGGACTTCGCCCAAGTTTAAGAACCTGGCGAGCCAGCTTCTAAAACAACGGGCAAGGTGAAGGCAACAGAGAGGACTCGGCGCTAATACAGCAAAGACACCCGAATATTGAATGTCGAAACAGAGAGTACATTAATCCTATCATCACGGAAACAAAGAAAATAAAAATGAAAATTCATGCCCCCGTTACTATTAGAAAGTGTGACATTATGTAGGTACGTTGAGTTCGACCTTAATGATGGTGTTACCATGCGATATTAGGCAGGTATGTTAAGAAATGAAAATTCTTTATCACGGATGTGTATAGATCACTGGCTTACGAACATAGACCCTTGTATCTAGATGAAGCAAGGGTCACTTTTTTCCACGAGTTAATTGCACCCTGTGACGGAATCAAACAGATGTTAATTCGAACAGCGAACCATACTGACGGCAATGTAAGGACACATTGGATGACAGAGCACACTTCAACGAGCTGTGGTGCTCGCGCAGGCGATTGTTAAGACAGCGGCCAGGCTGGCCCACGTAAACATTTAGATGCGAAAGCATCTTATGCTCGGGTTAGTGTCCTTTCTACGGCGTCCGCACCCACACTGTGCATGCGCCAACTCTCCCCCTCTCCTCGCGTAGAGCGCGAGAGGGTGGGGGGAGGTGGGACGGAGGAGGTGGTGTGAGCGCTGCCTCCGCTTCGTTTCTCGTCTCCCGTTTCTCTCTCTCCGCCACAGCTGTGCGCTTCTATATAATGCGGTGGACCCTCGCTCCCGTTGCACTCTCCTTCGCAATGGCGCTATGGACGGTCGCGAAGCTGAAAGTAGTTGCTAATATATATTACTGGTAGTTGCTATTATATATTAATTGGTACTTGCTGTTATATATTATATAGCAAGAAGGTAACCTATCTGCCGCAATTTTTCAATCTGTCCATGAACGCTTTGGTTTATCAGGCGCAGTCAAGACTGAAATGGCAGACTGGATACACGAATTCGGAACGCCGTTTTCTGCAGGTCTAGAGCGGCCAGGTTAGTCTCTGAGCAGACCCTTTCGCTATCTTGGTTTATACTGCCAGCATATCTCATCAGGTCAAAACACCAGATGAAAGTCGAGGTCATCATCATCATCAGCAGCAGCAGCAGCAGCAGCCTGTCTACGCCTACTGCAGGGCAAAGGCCTCTTCCATGTTGCGCCAACAAACCCGGTGCTGTGCTTTCTGCTGCCACGTTATACCTACAAACTCCTTAATCTCATCAACACCTAATTTTCTGTCTCCCCCTCACGCGTTTGCCATCTCTTGGAATCCAGTCAGTTACCCTTAATGACCACCGGTTATCCTGCCGACGTGCTACGTGCCCGGTCCATATCCATTTGTTCTTCTTGATTTCAACTATGATATCATTAACCCCCGTTTCTTCCCTGACTCATTCTGCTCTCTTCCTGTCGCTTAAGAATACACCTATCATTTTCCTTTCCATCGCTCGCTGTGTCATCCTCAATTTAAGTTGAACCATATTTCTAAGTCCCTAGGTTTCTGCTCCGTAGGTAAGTACCGGTAAGATGCAGCTGTTATATACCTTCCTCTTGAGCTATAGTGGTAGACTACCGTTCATGATCTGATATAATGCTTGCCGAATGAGCCCCATCCTTCCTTATTCTTCTAGTTATTCGTCGAGGTGCTGGAACCTACAGTTCTGGGGGTGGTCGCAAGTGAATGTGAGTCCCTGATTTTGTTCCTTGAGCAACTTCGTTGCGACAATCCTTTTTCTTTGAAATCCCGCCTGTCAACGTAGACTACCTAGTCATCGACGTAAGGAATTACTTTGTCCGCTAGACCGAGAAAGTTACTCTGAATCGCCCTATTACCTTCGCTAATAAGATCGTACTCAGGTAGACGCCACGCAAGAACCAATGTATTCGCAATGCCCACGAACTATAGGTGGCGCGCCGTTCGATTCAAGATAGCGCGCGGAGGAAAGTCAACACGTTTCTTAGCATGGGAACAAATAGGACGTGCGGATGTACGGCCTGTACCACTTTCACCGCATGAAGCCATGAGCTGTACTGAAATGGATATGAGACCAAAATACTTTCCCAAACCATGGGAAGTGGTAAGTGCTCGCCACCTAATTATTTGCTGCGGTGTGAAACGTTATACTTCAGCTCCGTTACCGTGCATCAACGATGCTTTGCGAAATCCTGGGCGTGCTACACAAGACTTCATGAACTAGAATTGACGTATGAACTGAACGGCACTCCGAGGTAGTACATACCGAGCCTGCCTGACGGATTTGCCGCAGAAGTAGGCCGCTAGCGAGTAGCGCCGTCGCTGCTGCACGGGACCTCATTTTTAACGTGTTGATGGCTTCCAAACATATTACGCCATCGTCGTTACTTGCGCAGTCAGGAATGCTGAGTTACTTCTTCAACGGAACGCAGCGAAAGCGTTGCTGGCGTTTCTCAAGGTTGCGGGACTGGCTAACCGTTTTTGACGTTGAGCACAGAACAGTTACTGTATCCAGGGCAGCAACAGCGGACATTTCTCGTCTCTTTCTAATTTTTTTTCATGTCACCCTTCCCCAGTGCAGAGTAGCCAACCGGACTCAAAATTAGTTAAGCTCCGTGCTTTTCTTTGATCCTTCTCTCGTACCTCTCTGTTGTGGGGTATGCTAAATTCCAACAAAGTTCATTTATTTAAATGCCTTTTAGCAATGTGGTCATGAACAACAAAATTTGAGCATCAAAATGACGGTGTCGTGATTTCGTTCTTTGTCGATTGCCAATAGGCCTCGCCTTGATCATGTACATTACTGGTTGGCTGCTGAAGACCCACCAATGTGGACGAATGTGGTGAGAGGCTTACGATTCGTCAAGCTCTGCTCGAGTGCCACAAATAAAAAAACAAAGAAGCACTACCAAATGGTTTTCCCCAAACAATCCCTTTAAATCTGGCACAGTGTTCCTCATTATTGAATAAATATTTGACACAATGACAGCTTTACCTTTTCGCAACGTAACTAGCACAGTACGCGCTGTCAAACCTAAACATTGGTAGCACGTCTTTTCTGGAGAGGCTACTGCTATAATGATAGCGTGTCCCAAAGCACACACCTCCGAATCATCATTTTCAACAGGCTTGATGATTCATTAGTCCTTGCTTAAATAACGCTGTTTAGAAAATCATTCTTGAAAATCATATCTGTGCGTCCGTTGTACACTGCAATAACAATAACCATCATTTTATTACCTCTTCCAACTTTACACACCACGCAGCAAAAGTTATTTAGATCTATTTGAAAGCAGGAGCGTTTTCATGCTACCGCGCACGGATGCTCCGTTGCCAGTCTAACTGTAATCATGTTATTTTCTGAGGACGTATAGTGGTCGCCACACCTCAATAATTGCATCCTCCCTTCACGGAAAGGGAACGTCCCACATGTCTTTTAAAGAGACACTAAAGGCTAATAAGAAGCAGAGTTTACGTGATTGAGAAACACGCCAAAAAAGCCTATTATGTGAGCATTATTGTGACGTGTATGCAATAAAGCCAAATATGATGTTTGTGTATAGGATATCATTTGGCGTTGCACCAGCACACTTGAATAGTACTGCCATGAGACTTTGAAACCTTTGTCATTTGTGCTGAGAGCTGATAGTAAACTATATTTCGATGGAGGCGAAAATGTTTGAGGCCCGTGTACTTAGATTTAGGTGCACGTTAAAGAACCCCAGGTGGTCGAAATTTCCGGAGCCCTCCACTACGGCGTCTCTCATAATCATATCTTGGTTTTGGGACGTTAAACCCCAGATATTATTATTATTCTGATAGTAAACTATAGTACATGTTAAAATAGGTACAGGAAAAAGTCCGCTAGAATTTCATTTCTTTAAAGACGAACTTGTTGACGTCATTACAGACATGCAGGAACGTGATTCTTGGCTCAACAGCCATTCATAGCGTTCTTTAAACACTATTTGATTTGGCGCGGACACACAGATAAACACACACGCACACACACATAAAATTCCTCACCGCTTTTCGGGCCACGTTGCACTAATCAACTCTGATCTTGTTATTGTAACGACCGTTGCAGCGTGACACCACCTAGATAGCTGCGGATGATTTGAACTACTTGAGGATGATAGCGGCCGCTTCAGTTACAATTTGCCCCGGTACTATCCGCATGAATGCGGTACCTTTCTGTCTTGTTGAGCAAAATTTTTGTGTAATGTCAATGGTATTTCCTAACCTGTAGGTATGCACGCAGAAAGAACGATCACTCTGCAGTCTGTCTTCACATATCGTTGCAGAGGGAACAATTTTGTTAGCTACAAACAATCTTTCGAGAGTCTTCGAAGGTTGTAATTAGTTATATAGAGCTCTTCATCGAAGGCTCCCTAAGGTCATAGTTTCTAATTCTTTTAAGCTTCGATTTTCCGGCGCATTTCTGTTATAAAGCACACCATCTATAATTTTCAAAGCCGAATGAAGGTATCATCTGTACATACTTTTAGGGAGGATGACATGAATTATTTTTCTTTATAAATGTAGATTGGACCCCTGATGTCCCAACTGCCCATCTACATCTGCAGACCTGTCACACTGCCTTTTCTACTGCCCAACTGCTCAGCAATCCAGCTCTTATCCTCCCCCTATCCTTTCCATCACCACCTGGCTCGACTGGATCGGCGCCGAAGGGGAAGAACAGCGTCGACTGATCGCGCAGGCGGTCGAAATGCTCGCCCTATGAATTTGGCTGAATAAAAGTCTATTACTGGGTGTGTCCAGATAAGATCGAACACGAGGTCCCGGTCACCATTCCCGATTTTGATGAAATTTACTGTAGGTCTAGGCATTACACCCAGAACGATGGTTTCGCAGTTAATTCTGCGAAAAAAAATTTAGCTCACCTGAAATAAAATACACAATTTTGGCCGCAAAAAAATACTTTTCCGCCAATTTCGCGATTTCTGAATTTTGAGCGCACCTAGGGAAAAAACGGTGCACTTCTTCGTCACAATATTTATTCCCCTTAAAGAACAAGTGAAATACAATCTTATGAGTCTGATATTTCCCTTGCTTGTCGAAGCACTTTTGAAGAAAAAAAATTACAAACTTGGCAAATCGCACAAAATATCTGTGTTTCAGGAATTTATTGCTGCAAGCGAGTTAAAGTGAGGATAATAAAAATCGGTACATATTAACTTTAATACTTGCGCTCTCTTTTAAAATAATTTGCGTGGTTTTATCGCGCTCCGTTTTACTTGATAATTGGGCTGAAACGTAAGTGATATACCAAACACGCCGAACTTTGAAAATAATTTTCTCAAAAAGGCTATTTTTAATTTTTTTTTCAAAAATCCCTCTGATTGAAGTCAAGGACGTCATCTACCATTCTGCAGAAACAAACGTTGCATTATTTTGGTTCGCAACAAGTTATAGTGCGTCAAATGTGACCATGCCATCCTAGCGGCCGCGTCGTTCGTTATGCGCTGAAACTCGGATATAAGTTGTTAGAAATACTTGTACGTGACATAATCACGAATCAGTAGCTCCACACCAACAAATGCGCAGCAAGGTGTCACGGTTCAGCAAGCTTTGTCTTGCGATCAGCCGCTTGACAAACCCGCAGCAGCGGCCGCTCGATGCTGCGGGCACTCACATTACATGAGTGCCGCTTCGACTGCGGATGAGCCCCGCTTGCGTGCCAAACTACGCTCAGAGGACAAACGAGAGAAGGAGTGCATCACTGCGAATGTTAAAGGCTGTTAAGAGCCAACAAATGTCATAGTATGCAACGAAAACTCTGCCGGCAATTTCCCAGTGAGCGCCTCCAGTAGTGCACATAGAATATTCAACGCAAGTCGACCGTTTATCACGATAATTTGTGGCTTCGGGCATAACAGCACGGAAAAAATACATGCGTGCTCTATTGAAGGCGCTCACTGGGAAATTGCCGGCAGTGTTTTCGCTGCATAGTATGACGTTTTTTGGTACATAAGAGCCTTTAAGTTTCACAGTGATGTATTCATTCTCTCGTTTGTCCTCTGAGCGTAATTTGGCGCGCAAGCGGGGCTCATCCGCAGTCGAAGCGGCACTCATGTAATGTGAGTGCCCGCAGCATCGAGCGGCCGCTGCTGCGGGTTTGTCAAGCGGCTGATCGCAAGACAAAGCTTGCTGAACCGTGACACCTTGCTGCGCATTTGTTGGTGTGGAGCTGCTGATTCGTGATTATGTCACGTACAAGTATTTCTAACAACTTATATCTGAGTTTCAGCGCATAACGAACGACGCGGCCGCTAGGATGGCATGGTCACATTTGACGCACTATAACTGGTTGTTAACCAAAATAATGCAACGTTTTTTTTCTGCAGAATGGTGGATGACGTCATTGACTTCACTCAGAGGGATTTGTTAAAAAATAAAAAATAGCCTTTTGAGAAAATCATTTTCAAAGTTCGGCGTTTTTGGTAAATCACTTACGTTTCAGCCCAGTTATCGAGTAAAACGGAGCACGATAAAACCACGCAAATTATTTTAAAAGACAGCGAAGGTATCAAAGTTATTATGTACCGATTTTTATTATCCTCACTTTAACTTGCTTGCAGCAATAAATTCCTGAAATACAGGTATTTTGTGCGATTTGCCAAGTTTGTGATTTTTGTCTTCAAAAGTTCTTCGACAAGCAAGGGAAATAATAGACTCATAAGATTGTATTTTATTTCTTCTTTAACGGGAATAAATATTGTGACGAAGAAGTGCACCGTTTTTTCCCTAGGTGCGCTCAAAATGCAGAAATCGCGAAATTGGCGGAAAGGTGTTTTTTGCGGCTAAAATTTGCATAATTTTATTCAGGTGAACAAAATTTTGTTTTCGCAAAACTAACTGCGAAACCACTGTTCTGGGTGTAGTGCCTAGACCTACAGTAAATTTCATCAAAATCGAGAATGGTGACCGGGACCTCGTGTTCGATCTTATCTGGAGACACCCTACTACTACTACTACTACTACTACTACTACTACTACGGTCAAACTTTAACCACATGTTTTCAATTATCGAGATATATTTCATTCGCTCTAGAAGTGAATGTGATTGCATCATCATCCGTTTACGCATGCATACATTTGAGAGCGTGTAGATGTTGTAAAATGCGGACGAAATTTACGGCATGTGTAAGAACGAATGCGACAATCGCTTCTGGTGCCGCAAGGTTAACCGACATGAATAATTATTCATTCTAAAAAGAAAGGGCGTGCAAACACGGACACAAGAAAGAAGTCAGGACACCACAAACGCCGACTAACAACTGAAGAGACGCACAACGGCTGAAAAGAAAGAAGGTACGAAAACTTATCTGCGCATGCCCGTGCAACAGGCGAACCTATAATCCGGCAAGCGTGGCGGTCTACGTGGAAGATAACTGTTAAGGCATTTGATTTCATCTTTATGCAAGTTATACGACGGTTGGCTCACGCATGCACTACCACTATTCTCGATATGCCATGCCTCAATCATCAGGCGCGTTTCTTCATTTCTATGACCGTACAACACTGCGCATTCATCGAATTTTGGCGTGCACTTACAATCTCGACAATGAAAAGATAGATTAGAAGGTGAGCCTCCTGTTAGCGATCCCTTATGTTCCAACAATCTCTGGTTAATGCATCGGCCCGTTTGTACTACGTAGAAGCGGCCGCGGCTGATAGGGACCTTATACACCACACTCGTACGGCAATCAGTGGATTTGTTGGTAGGGCTCGGGTTCGATTCCCGGCCACAGCGGCCGCATTTACATTGAGGAAAAATGCAAAGAACACACTGGTAATTACATTTAAGTGCAAGTTAAACAACACTAGGTGGTCGTAAATTATTCCGGAGTCCCCTACTTCACCGTGCAACATAATAATATGGTGGTTTTGACACGTAAAACACCAGCAATATCATTATTAATATTCACGTCAAATTGAAACAACTCGGTACGTGCCTTACAATATATATGGGGGGGGTGTGGCCTTAATTGATTCTCGATTATGTGAAGGTTGGGTTCTAGAAACATCTAAGGACTACTTTTCGGTCAAGCTGCTGCGAGTGTCCCTTTAGCTGTAAAGAAGGAATGTATGCTTCTTTATAGACGGTATTCGGTGAAACTCGGTGCTCACAATATATAGTAATATTACTAAAAATGAAATGTAACTTGATAGAACCGTGATACCATTATGAGATGCGCTACAAAAGGGAGACTTCAGACAATTATTCACTATCTGGGTCTGTTTGATGTTCATGCAATGATGAGTACACTTGCGTTTATTAAAATCGGCCCCATCGAAATAATGCAGCCATGAACGTGAATCCAGGTGACGCTCTCGTGCGACATTCTCGTTATGGAATTTAAGCAGGCCGGTTATTCCGTCTGCTTTACATGTAACTATGCCTTACATAAACGATACTCGAAGAACCCGTCTGAGTGAGTCCGGGTGAGTAATATATTGGTGAGTTCGAGTCATAGGCGTATCTACCGGGGGGGGGGGGGGGGGGCAAGGGGGCACGAGCTTCCCCACTGAGAAATGTTAGGGGGGGGCGGAACCCTTTCCCCCTTTGACCAAAGGTTATTGTCGGCTGCAGGCTGGGAAAGCAACAAGTCAGGCAATATTTTACTTGAACGCAGCAATAAGGTAATTATGTTATAAAATTTGTCCTACGATTCTGCTGTGACGAGTGTCCTCCGTCTGTCATGGCCACGCACCGTAGGCTACCTGCGGTGCGGGCTGCCTATTTCACGCTTGCGCGCCTTGCGCTCGAGCATTGCAGAGGAGGCTATCTATATCGCTCATCCATATCCATAGGCTAATCCATATCGCTCAGCAGGGGCTCTATAACCTTACGGCAATGTGTGATGACCTTAGTTTGTTCTGCCTGGCCTGAATTTTAAGTAATCGGCGACGCATATGTGAGTGGGAACCAGTAAACGTTTTATAGCCCGATAAAATGCTCTCCTTACTCAGGAAATTCAGTTTCTTTCTTTGAAAATGAATAACATCGCCACTGCACTATATCCAAGCTTTTGTGAGCTGATGAGTGTGTAGAAGTGTACAGTATTTTAGTTGTGCCTAGCCAGGACAGCTAAAATAGATTCGCACTTTAGTCTCTGATTAGCCTGCTTCACTTTGCTGATCATATGGTAGCCTGCAGCGATCGCGGCGGCTTCTAACAAGGCTGTGGACTCGAGCACCCTGAGAAGCCCAGGTTCCAAGTTTGTCCCCTTACTTGATCTACCTCACCAGGGAGATGATCAGCGTCCACGGTTTTCTGGACTAAGAAGGCTGCCTACCTGCAAAGGATTGTGTCCGCTCCTAATAATGTTTATTTCTCCCTCTGCCTCTCTGTCAGCAACGATGAGTTCACAGAGAGTTGTACACGCACAAAAACAGCTCAACATCGTTATACTACAACTTAAAGTATCTAATATACGCGATTACACATATGAATCCATCTCGCCCGCTGCTATAAGCAGCCGCTGCGAATGTGATTGTCGGGCAGCCTCCTTAAATTACGTTTACAAAGAGGCACTGTCTGGCTATTCCGAAAAAAAAATTTGTTATTGTTGAACAGATTAATGTGCTGCTTATTTTGCGCACTTCATTTCAACACCGCGAGTTTTCGCAGACTTGTGATGTCGCGTAAGAAGGAGGCAATTTTACGGAACATTAAAAATTTTTGACGAATAGCCAAAAAAGAATCATAAACAATACGTCGTACTGTAAATAGTTGATCATTATTATTTTTACGCAGTCATGCGTAAGTGGTAATTACGCGGTGGATCACTTACGCGTCATTTGTTGCATCGTTTTACGAGCAGGAAATTTTACGACCCAGAAAATTTCGATCAATCAATAACAGCTAACGACCTATACGGAAGGAAACAGTGAGGGGTTGTTTAACGCTATAATCGCACATTGTTTCAAGAAAAATTTGAGCTTACACAGTTTACGCAAGTTTTCTACTTCGAGCAACCGGAGGGGAGGAGTAAAGGGCTACCTCACCGTTTCCCATGCACCGCCACCCAAGCTCGGAAAAGTAGGAGGGCAAGGAACGACACCTAGCACAAAAATTCGTAGTCATTTTGAATTTTATATATTTACACCACCAGCTCAATGTGGTTTCCTTAAGTATTCTTCGACTGAAATTGGTCTTATTTGTAAGATCGACTTGATATTAGAAGGCTCTAACAGGAAAGAAATTAGTGCCCGGCTTAACCTGAAGACTTGTGCGAAGTACCTCGTTTCGTCAGCCACATGGTTTGCTTAATAAGTGAGAATTTAAGGTACTAGGCTCATAGCAGGTTCTTCATTCATGCTCATCGTATTTACAACTCAGACTTGTTGTTGTATATATATATATATATATATATATATATATATATATATATATATATATATATATATATATATATATATATATATATATATATATGTATATATATATATATATATATATATATATTGTAAAGAGAAGAGAACAGAGACATAGACACAACGCCTGTTCACTAGGCCGGCTGTTCTATCCTCTCGCCTTCGTCCTTCTCTTCCTCGCGCTACCCGAGCATGCGCCCAAGCACGTTGCCGCTGTTCGTCATCACACTCGGCCACGCTGCGAAAGGTGCACCTCTGAAAGAAAAGCAGATTTCGGCACTTCAGACGTCTCTACGGACACAATTCTTAATACGCGACACATGCACGGCAAAATTGCTGCGCCTCCTTTTATCTGCGCGCGAGTCAGAATCCGAGGACCGCACTCGCCAAGTGTTCTCGCCCAGTTGTTGCGTAATAATAAGGGGCCCTTCAAACTTCGCGCATAGTTTCTTCGCAGGGGACGGTGTACCTCGTTGCACCCACACCTCATCGCCGATACGGTATGGCGGTGCCCGACGGTGGCGGCGGTCGTAATGTCGCTTTTGCTCCTGTTGGGCATGCATTATCTTCTTGCGCGCCTGGGTTCGTATTTTGCGGCAAAGTGTCCCTCGTGCAGCAGAACGTCCAGGTTGTACATGCGTGTCCAAGGAGAGTGTAGCGCCAAGTTTGGTAGTTGACCGTAGACAATTTCGTAGGGAGAGGTTCCGGCTGAACTTTGCAACGCCGTGTTAACTGCGTATGAAGCTGCTTTGAGATGCTCGTCCCAGTCGGCCTCACCGGGCTTGTTGCTCGTACAATACGGTGCCAGTCGAGCTTGTAGCGTCTGGTTCGACCTCTCTGTCAGGCCGTTCGCTTGTGGATGGTAGGCTGCCGCGAAATGATGCTCAACCCCTGCTTGCCGGAGGTAGGTACGGAGCTCACGACTGCGGAAAGTGGTCGACCTGTCGGAGATGAGTTTCTTAAAAGGCCGTGTCTCCATTCGAAGTGGTCCCGCAGAAAGTTTATGACGCAACTGGCGGCAAGGGAAGGCACGGCAGCGACCTCTACAAACCTTGACAAGTAGTCCACCGCGACTATAATATATCTGTTGCCTGCTGCCGACGTTGGAAAAGGCCCGATGTGGTCTATTCCCACAGTGTGAAAAATTGTCTCCGGAGGCGTAATCGGTGTTAGTAATCCAGGTTGACAGCCCGGACGCCGTTTGTGTTGTTGGCACACTTTACAGCTTGCAACGTACGAACGCACGCTCCTGTCCATTCTCGGCCACCAAAAGCGCTCTTGTGCTTTGCGCAATGTTGCTCGGTAGCCTATGTGGCCTCCTTCGGGTGTGTCGTGGATGGCACGCAGAATACCCGAACGTAAGGAGGTAGGAATGACCAAAAGGTGGCGTTCGTCTTGCTTCTCGACCCAACGACGACGATACAGCGTGCCGTCGCGTAAAGCAAATTTGGCGTTGCGGCCCGTGTCTGATAGGGAATTCATAATGGTGTCTAAATCTTTGTCGATGCGTTGGGCATTCGAAACTTCTTCCTGGGAGAACATGATCCAGTCTTCGCGGTCTTGCAGGGAGCGTCCCTCGGTTGGGTTTCGCGATAAGGCATCTGCAACCTGGTTTTGTGCTCCTGCGCGGTGACGGATGTTGTAAGTGTAATCTTGCAGCCGAACTATCCACCGCGCAAACTTGTGTTTGAGGTGCTGTTTAGCGAACATCCACGCCACAGCGGAGTTATCCGTTACAATAGTGAATTGTCGGCCAAACAGGTAGTGCCGGAACTTCTCGTCAACGCTCCAGACGACAGCCAGGCACTCTAGTTCATTGGAGTGGTAATGGCGCTCCGCGTCAGACAGTTTGCGGCTGGCGTAGGCGACGACGTGCTCACGTCCGTACGGGTCACGCTGTATAAGAACGGCCCCTATACCAGTTTGACTTGCATCGGTGTGTAACTCTGTAGTCCATTCTTCATTGAAGTGGCATGGAACAGGGCTATGGGTCAATTGATGTTTAAGGGTCCGGAAAGCGTCGTCCTGCGATGGTCCCCACTGAAATTGTGTTCCCTTCCTTAACAGGTCCGTGAGTGGTGCAGCTGTTGACGCAAAGTTGGGGACAAACTTGCGCACGTACGACGCGATTCCCAGGAATACCTGCAGCTGTTTAATACAGGTTGGCACGGGATAGTCGGTCACAGCTTGAATTCTTTCAGGAAGGGGCTGCCCGCCTTCCTGAGATATGGTATACCCGAGATAGGATATTGTCGTCATGCCAAACTGACATTTCTCCCGGTTAAGGCGGAATCCAGCGTCATGCAGCCTCTTCAGAACTTCGTCGAGATTTCGTAGATGCTCTTCTTCAGTTACACCGATAACGAGGATGTGGTCGAGGTACACAACGCAGGCTTGGTCTTTCAGCGAACCCAGTACTGTATTCATGGCCCGCTGGAACGTGCTTGGGGCGGTTCGCAACCCGAAAGGCATACGGTTAAACTCGTACAAGCCAGAAGGCGTACGGAAAGCCGTCTTGCACTTATCCTCTTCGGCGACGTTGATTTGCCAATACCCCGCTTTCAAATCCAGAGATGAAAAGAATCTTGAATTTCGTATGGTGTCAATAGCGTCGTCAATACGCGGCAGCGGGTATGAGTCGGGTATGGTGTGCTTATATAGCTCCCTATAGTCCACGCAGAATCGTAGGCTACCGTTCTTTTTGCGGACTAAAACGACAGGCGCAGCCCATGGACTAGAAGACGGCCTGATTACATTAGCGGCTAGCATTTCTTCTATTTGTTCGGCAATGACGGCCCGCTCTCTTTCTGCATATCGCCGTAACGGCACAGACACCGGCGGATGATTGTCAGTCGGTATACGATGTTCTAATAAGCGAGTGCCAGGGAGCTGCGCAGTACTATCAGCAAAAAGTGATGTGTGCCTTTCCAGCACGGCTGAGATTGAGTGCAGCGTTGCTGGCTCACCTTGGGAGCTATTATCCGGAGAAGTACTCGGGGTCAATCCACGGATGTGGACGCCGTCGCCATCTATGGTGAGCTGCACTTGACCTGACATGACGTAGTCCGCTCCCAGAACCATGCCAGCGGGTAGGTCATCGAAGACGGGAACGGCGCAAAGTAACTTGCTCCCGGCTTCGGTGTGTAGCTACAGGTCCACCGCACCTACAGGGAGTACGCTGCCGCCGAGGCCCCGTAGGGGCGGCTCGGTCCAAGGCTGGAGGGTGACTGGGGCGTGTCGGCGAAGCAGCGCCGTTCGCTGGGCTCCAGTATCCACGAGTGCCATGAGTTCACCGATGCCGTCGACGCGGACCCGAACAGTCGGAAGTGGCCGCGCTTGGAACTGGATGGCTTGGCGTGGCGTTTGTGGGCAGTCCTTGTATCCATGCCCCAAGCGCCCGCAGGAAAAGCATCCGCGCCGCGTGGTAGCGGGTTCCTGTGGGGAGACTGCAGGAGCGCGGCGTCTTGCAGTTTCCTGCAACTCTGCTGCCTGTCGGATAAAAGCATCGATGCTTTGATGGACTGTCTACACAGACAGTATGGCCGCATGCGTCGAATCGTATATGCCATCGATGACATACTGTCTGGCTGCCGGAGAGGGCCAGGCAATATCGCAAGCTTGCAGGAGGCATAATTTGTCGCAGATGTATGCGGCAATGTCTTCAGTTCGGGCTTGCCGGCGCGACCGCATCTCCATGAAGCGAGTGTCATAGGCGCCCGGAAGCGGTGCAAATGTGGACGTGAGGGCCGCACACCAAGTAGTCCATGAGGCATACTTGCTTCCCTGAAGACGATGCCAGGCTTGTGCAGCTCCTCGAAGGCGCCCTTCCGCGACGGGTTTCTTCGTAGACTCTGGCCAAGAGTATTTCGTGGCGACAGAGTCGACGGTCGAGACCCAGGTGGTCGGATCGTGCTGAAACCCGTGAAATTCTGGAATAGCAATCTCAGGTAGCGGCACAGGTGCGGCGCATCCAATGGAGGTAGTGGAACTGCTTGCCATGTTGGTGAGGCGTTGCGTCAACACGTCCAAGAAACGGGTCATGTCGGAGTCGCCACCCTGTGGTTGAGCCGCCGTGGAGGCCTGGACGCCTTCCCCGGAATGTAGTGGCTGCGAGTCCGAAAGCAGTCGCCCGCTTCGAAGGGTGATAGAGGCAGGCGGATTAACGTCTTCTGATGGCTCTGTGTTTCGCGACTGCGCCATTGTAAAGAGAACAGAACAGAGACATAGACACAACGCCTGTTCACTAGGCCGGCTGTTCTATCCTCTCGCCTTCGTCCTTCTCTTCCTCGCGCTACCCGAGCATGCGCCCAAGCACGTTGCCGCTCTTCGTCATCACACTCGGCCACGCTGTGAAAGGTGCACCTCTGAAAGAAAAGCAGATTTCGGCACTTCAGACGTCTCTACGGACACAATTCGTAATACGCGACAATATATATATATATATATATATATATATATATATATATATATATATATATATATATATATATATATATATATATATATATATATATTATGAGGTCTTGGTAGGGCAGACGTTTATTTGGCCCGAAGACCCGGCAGCGAACAGGCACGATCAACCCACACTGATGATGATGATACACGACGAAGATGAGGATGCATAACCAAATGCATCATGATGGTGATAACGTACACATGAAGAAGATGTGCATATAAATGCCCACACTAATTCCCCCCACGTGAAAGCGGCCAGCCTGGCCGCTGGAGGTCAAGGAGAGGAGGAACGTCGTATGAAGGGCTTGATGCGGGAGACGTGGACAATCTCGGTAGTACGGTAACGGCGGTCTTCTGGGGTTACAAGTGGCGTCACGCGATAATTCACAGGTGAAGTCTGTTCCAGAACTGTGTACGGCCCGATAAACCGTGGCTGAAACTTCTCACACAAACCAGGCGTGCGAAGAGGCGTCAAGAGCAGGACCTCGTCACCGGGTCGGAAAGAGACAGCACGATGCGCTGCATCATAAACAATCTTCCTGTCTTGCTGTCTGGCTTCGGTATTCAGGCGAGCACGCTGGCGGCACTGGGCGAGTCGTGAAACGTATTCCTCGGCAGAGGATGGCGACGGATTTACGTTGGAGGTAAAGAAAGAAACGTCCAGAAGGGAAGTAGGGGAACGTCCGTAAACCAGGTAAAACGGTGAATAGCCGGTTGTCCGCTGAATGGCTGTGTTATAGGCCAAAGTGACGAATGGTAAAATCGCGTCCCAGTTTTTGTGGTCTGGTTGAATATAGGCGGAGATCATATCGGCAAGTGTGCGATGAAATCGCTCGGTCAGGCCGTTAGTCTGAGGATGGTAGCTGGAAGCGGTCTTGTGAGTGGTGCCGGAGGATCGGAGAAGTTCGTTCAATAGCTGAGAGAGGAAAGCCTTTCCACGGTCACTGATCAGAACACGCGGAGCGCCATGGCGGAGTATAATGGCTTGGAGAACGAAATCGGCAACTTGAGAAGCAGAACCAGTAGCCACAGAAGATGTCTCAGCGTAGCGGGTCAAATGGTCCACAGCTGTCACGATCCATCGTTTGCCGGCGGCAGTGACTGGAAGGGGGCCGAAAAGATCGACACCTACAACTTCAAATGGTGTCGCGGGACACGGAAGAGGCTGCAGTTTACCGGCAGGACCAGATGTTGGGAGTTTTCGACTCTGACAGATAGTGCAGGACCCGACGTACCTGGCTACGCTAGTAGTAATGCCAGGCCAGTAAAAACGACTTCTAAGGCGGTCGTAGGTTTTATGAAAACCGAGATGACCTGCAGTCGGATCATCGTGGAAGGCTGTGAGGACGTGAGAGCGGAGAGAGCGAGGTAGAACGGCCACCCAGCGCTGACCGTCAGGATGGTAAATTCGGCGGTACAGCACGGAGTTGTCGAGCTTAAACTGCGAGAGTTGGCGACGTAGCCGTGCGTTAAGTGGACAGGAAGTTCCAGAGAGATGGCCCATGATCCGTCGACAGTACGGGTCAGCTAGCTGGCGAGAGGCAAATTCTTGGTCGTTGTCCGGAGGCAGGTGGTCTATAGAGGCCAGAGAGGGGACCGATGTAAAAGTGGGCTCGCAGTGTTTGGTATGCGAGGCGGTTGCGGAAGCGCCGAGCGGGGCCGTAGGTAGCGGGCAGCGAGAAAGAGCGTCGGCGTCTTGATGTTTTTTGCCACACTTGTAGATGATATCGAACTCATACTCCTGAAGACGCAGAATCCAGCGACCGAGGCGTCCCGATAAGTTCTTGAGTGTGGAAAGCCAACATAACGCGTGGTGGTCAGTAACAATAGTAAAATGACGGCCGTGCAGATAGGGACGAAACTTCTGCACCGACCAGATGACGGCCAGACATTCCTGCTCGGTGATCGTGTAGTTCCTCTCGGCTGGTTGAGTACGCGGCTGGCGTATGCAACGACTCGCTCTCGCGAAGAGTTGTCGCGCTGCAGAAGAACGGCGCCTAAACCGCGGCCGCTAGCGTCTGTGTGCAGGAGAGTCGGAGCAGCCTCGTCAAAATGGGAAAGAACAGGATCGGTCGTGAGGGCATCCTTCAACATGTCAAAAGCCGATTCACATTCCTGAGACCACTCAAAGGGCGTACCGGAGACAAGTAGCTTGTGTAGTGGTGCAGCTATGGAGGCAAAGTTTCGTATAAATCGACGAAAGTAAGACGCGAGGCCAAGGAAACTTCGCAAGTCTTTAGGTTTCTCAGGGCGAGGAAAGCGAAGCACCGCAGCGGTTTTGTCGGGGTCAGGGCGTATTCCGTCCTTGCTCACGACATGACCGAGGACTTTAATGGACTTGCTGGCGAAATGGCATTTCTTGGTGTTAATTTGAAGACCAGCGCCCGCAAGGCACGTCAGAACTTCATCCAAGCGTTGCAGGTGTTGAGAAAACGTTGATGAAAAGACAACAATGTCATCTAGGTAGCACAGGCAAGTCTTCCATTTCAGGCCACGCAGCACGGTGTCAATCATACGCTCAAAAGTCGCGGGTGCGTTGCATAGCCCGAAAGGCATCACGTTGAACTCATATAGGCCGTCCGGAGTGGCAAACGCTGTTTTTTCTTTGTCATCTTCGTGCATGGGGATTTGCCAGTAGCCGGAACGCAAGTCGAGGCTCGAAAAGTATTCCGCGCCTTGTAGGGAATCAAGGGCGTCGTCAATCCGTGGCATAGGGTATACGTCCTTCCTAGTGATCTTATTGAGCGCCCGGTAATCGACGCAAAAGCGTACGGAACCATCCTTTTTCCGCACCAGAACAACGGGAGACGACCAAGGGCTGGCTGAGGGGCGTATTATGTCCCGTTGCAGCATGTCGGCTACGTTTTCTTCGATGATTTTTCGCTCGGCTAGAGACACGCGGTACGGGCGGCGGTGCACAATCGATGTTCCGTCGGTCTGAATGCGATGTGCTGCAGCGGTAGTTTGGCCCAAGGTGGACGAATAGGCATCGAAAGAGGTTGCGTGCTTGTTCAACAAAGCAACCAGCTGCTGCTTCTGCGAATCTGTCAAGTCACTGCTGATGACTGCTGTAAGGGCGGAGGAAGAAGTACGATCAGCAGTAGAGTGGCCTTTGGAGCAGACAGGCGTAAGGGGCACGACGCATACAGGCTCCGGATCGGCAACGCAGGCTACCGTGGTGCCCCGCGGAAGTAAAATCTTTTCCGATGTTGCGTTCGTGGCGGCGACAAGAGCTGAACCATTGTGGAAGCGAACGACACCCGATGCAAGAGCTATGCCTTTACTAAGGCAGCGGGGTGACGGGGTGACCAATACGTCACCAGAGTCGACGTCGTTGGACACAACCGTTACGATTCGCTGTTCACGTGGTGGCAGCTCGGTATCTGTAGCAGCGACGAGGCGAAGTGGCTTGTAGATGTCGTCGCCGAGCGAGTAGTCTGTGCCGGTAAGGTGGACGACACGTTGGCCACAACAAATAGCCGCGGAAGCAGACGACAGAAAATCCCATCCTAAAATGAGTTGGTGAGAGCACGGGTACAGCACAGCGAACTCTATGTGGTGAAGAATGTCATCGATTAGTACGCGGGCAGTACACACAGCGGAAGGGCGAATTGTGTTCCCCTAGGCTGCAACCAGTGTAGGTCCATCGTAAGGCGTCATCACTTTCCTGAGACGGGCACACAAATCAGCACGAAGAACAGAAAACGTAGCACCAGTGTCCACCAAGGCATCGACGTGCACTCCTTCAACTATTACAGAAATCATATTGCAAGGGCGTGCTGGAGGAATTTGAGTCCTGTGTGTGAATGCAGTTTTTCCTCCAAAAACTGCATCGCTTAGTTTTCCGGACGGTGGTCAGAGGTGAGGGAGGCAGGCCGAAGCGGAGACGAGGAGCGACGGAAGGGCGAAGGTGAACGGCGTCTGGTTGGCCGATAACTATTGCGCACTTCACTCGATGCGGGCGGAGATGGTGATCGACGCGGAGGTGACGAATAACGGCGGCCTTGGTAAAAGGCTCCTCCGGGGAAGTCACGCTCGCACATGTCGTATCCTCGACGCTCATCTTGCTGGCGCTTGCGGCAAAAGCGTGAGATGTGGCCGCGATAGCCGCAATAGTAGCACGTAGGGCGAGATGATCGCCAAGGCGGGTAGTAGGCAGGGTTTGGGGCACCGGGTGATAGCGCAGTCAGATGGGCAGAGGAGGGCTCAGCCGGCGGTGACGGGAAGCTCGCAGGGGGCGCGGCAGCAACCGACGCGTATGTTGATGGCTGCAACGTCGAGTTGGCGTTCCCTAGAGGTGTGGCAGCAACTTGCGCGAATGTTGGTAGGAGGCGAGACGCAGCGGGTTGAATGTGCGCCGAGTGAGTCAAGGACGCTAGCTCCTCCCTGATGACATCACGCAAGGCCGTGCCGGAAGGCTGACTGGGACACAGTGTAGGCACTGAGAATCCCATGGATCGCAATTCGTCACGTATCAGTGCCCTTATCATGCCTCGTAGGTCTGCGTCCGTTGTAGACCGTGTTTCGTCACTGTCCGGTGGGAGGCGAACAGACGCGAGTTCGTCGAGGCGCTGACACGTTGTCACAACTTCAGCAACGGTAGCCGGATTCTTGATGGCAAGAGCATTGAATGCGACAGTTGTAATGCCTTGAGAATGTGGCGCACCCTGTCCGACTCTGACATTGATGGATTGACACGTCGGCAGAGCGCAAGAACATCCTCGATGTAGGACGTGTACGACTCGCCGTGATGTTGTTTCCGAGCCTCGAGTGTTTTCTTGGCGAGAGCCGACCGAACGGCCGGTGTGCCAAAGACTTGGCGCAGATGTTCTTTGAACGTAGCCCAGTCGGGGATGTCAATCAGGTGGTTGAAGAACCACGTCTTCGCCACACCGGTAAGGTAGAAGGAGACGTGAGTTAGGTTGTACGTGTCGTCCCACCGATTAGCAGAACTGACACGCTCGAAATCGTCCAGCCAGTCCTCCACATCTTCTCCGCGCAGACCAGCGAAGAGATGAGGTTCGCGCTGGGGGCTGTTTACGACGTGTGAAGGCGTGGCTTGCGGTGCCAGAGTGGGGACGGCAGCAGCAGCGACCTGCTCGTGCTGTGACATATTGCTGCACAGCTGGCGCAAACGGCGACCTGAGCGAAGCTCCAGGAGGTAGAGCGGACGAGTAGAGGACGGGGGATCCAGAAGCAACCTCCACCACGTATGAGGTCTTGGTAGGGCAGACGTTTATTTGGCCCGAAGACCCGGCAGCGAACAGGCACGATCAAC
Organism: Rhipicephalus sanguineus; assembly: GCF_013339695.2. Taxonomy (NCBI): domain Eukaryota; kingdom Metazoa; phylum Arthropoda; class Arachnida; order Ixodida; family Ixodidae; genus Rhipicephalus; species Rhipicephalus sanguineus. The sequence continues at coordinate 165,335,599 of NC_051177.1, forward strand.
CCACACTGATGATGATGATACACGACGAAGATGAGGATGCATAACCAAATGCATCATGATGGTGATAACGTACACATGAAGAAGATGTGCATATAAATGCCCACAATATATATATATATATGTGTGTGTGTGTGTGTGTGTGTGTGTGGACTCGATCAGATTGAGAAGCCCAGTCCGGTTAAGGAAACATTTGGTGAGTCCGAGTGAGCCCGTGGCGCAAAATATATTTCTGCAGTGAGTCTGAGTGTGTTCCACATTTTTTTTGCAGACCTATGGTTCTATCTGCTGAACTTCATCTTTAGTGTCAGCCCTATGTCCTCTCACGTTTATACTCATGCCGACTCATACACACTTCAACGCACTAGCGTTCATACGCCAGCTCAATATGTATTGATCAGACGCGTGAGTTACAGAGGGGAGGGGAAGGTGCCGTGACATCCCCCCGCAAGCTCTTTCATGGTCATATCTTTACAAAAATATCTCGTATGAGTCATCTTTTTTACCAAAAATGTCCCTACTGCATTGCAACCACTGATATCTCCTATTTCCAGGTACGAGATCAAAATGCATCCGATAGACCACAGATTATGCGAGATATTGGCGTTAAAGAACATTGATACAATGGTCAAAAAATTCGGCAGATCCCACGTACCGTGGGAGTCAATGCTATGCGAAGCATGCGGCGAGTAGGTGACTGTGGCGTAACTTTTTTACTGAGCGACACGTTACAAAATGACGCTAAATATTTCTATAAATTTTATACGCACACATATATATGTTGAAGAGCCGCATATGTGTTATACAATCAGTTGTTTACGGCTGGGTAACGCTGCCAATGGCAACGTGGGTATTACCAACACCAGAAAGCGGTAAGCTGATATGTAGTGCTTATAAGTGTCCCGAGAACGCACGCATGTTTCACGAACCCGTGTGCATGTGTGCAAGAAGTTCTTGACAAGTCTTGAACAAGGGCATCATCACCGTGATCAGTGATCACCAGCAGCTGGTCATGACTTGTTATAGGATCCGGTCGTGATCGTGGTGACGAGGGGTCCATGTGTAGTGAAGTATGTGGTATAGTAGAGCTGTTGGAATTCGTGTATGCCTCGGTCATTTCGTCGACAAATTGTCTGTCGACAGAGCCGGCGACATGTCGAAACCTAAAGCCACCATTCGCGTCGGGGAGGTATAGGCCGTCGAGGCTGGTACACCTGGATAGTGCTATGTAGACCAACATCAGTGGATGACGCTTGTCGTATTCGTAGACTACCTGGGCGTATGTGCCCTACGTAGCCTAGTCTACAAAGCGGCTTTTAATCAATCTGGCATCATCCTCGGTCAGCATGAGGCCATCACCCAGCCTCGTAAGAAATGAAGAGGACACTGCGTCGTTCTGGTGGACGAAGTGCACTTTACGGTGCGGTGATGTGGATATCATATGTAACTTTCAATAATATATCCCTCCGGGGTCGAGCAATGCTTCAATACAGCTTGCTGAATCATAGGAATACAAACGTAATGTTTATTTGACTGCTATAAAAGCGGAGCCAACACTGGAACTACAGACGTTAATCTGATATGACGCCTGTATCGTAGGAGTACACATCGTAGGGGTATCGTGTAGTGTTTATTGCTTTCTTGTAAAATTAGATAGCCAGCACCACAACCACAATTGACGTTGCACCGATATTACGCCTGCATAGGCTGGTTTTCCAAACGAGTTTATAGACCTGGCGTGGCTCTGTGGTAGAATACCTGATTGCCACGCAGAATTCTTGGGTTCAATTCCTGCTGGGATCCTAATTTTCATTCTTCCCATTCGTTGAGTCAACGCTGCCGATGTTGGTTTCCCTTAACGCTCTCGCATTTAAGTTACCAATGTCTGTTCTCGTCGTTCCTGGGTAGATCACCTGTGGCGCATACCCGTACACCGCGGCCCGTGGTAAACGGGTATGTGCCACACGTGTCTAGTGGAAAGGGTTTGACGATGTACGCGACAGGATTTTAACGTTATTCATGTCATGACCCGGCAATCATATTCGTCAAATCCTCTTACCCTCCCATGCAAATTTTGGTCTACACCAAGTTAAGGAGGCGATCATGAGAGCACCCAGACGTAGGCGGCTAGATAGATAGATAGATAGATAGATAGATAGATAGATACGTAGATAGAAACGCTCAAAGTGCCAGAGGTTCGCTAAGAAATGCTTCGCATTTAAAAAGCCAATAATACGCCACCGGACTAATGAGTCGACTCACTCAAACTCAGATCGAGACGTGAGTTGAGTCTGAGTGAGTCCGGATGAGTAATATTTTGGTGAGTTTGAGCCCGGGTGAGTGCGACTGATAAAAATTTTAGTGTGTCTGAGTGTGAGTGAGTCCGGCTGAGAAAACGTTTGGTGAGTCTGAGTCCGAGTGAACTCTAAGGGCAAAATATATTTCATGAGTGAGTCTGAGTGAGGTCCGCATCTTTTTGCCCACCTATGGTCACGGTGTTGCAACACCTTCCCATTCAAGAACAATGATTCGAAAATGTTTCTTTTTCATGAAGAGATCATTAGGCACTCTGCTGGCTATTCTTCAAAGCTGTGATTTCAGAGAAGCTGGACTTCGTAGACGACTGCAGGCTGACACGTGCGAACTGCTTGTCGATATCTTGCAAGGTTCATTTCGTGGTTCGTTCATATCGTCACGGGGTCCCGACGTCGACGAAAGCAGCTGTCGGCGTGTCCAAGATGAAACTCTTTATTTGGGCAAACTTGTAGCCGGGCAACAAAAATGAAACTACAGTAGTACACACTGTACACTGATAACGGCGCACAGAGCGTCGGGCCGATAAAACTGAACCGCAGCAAGACGCCTCGGCATCGAGCATCCGCGCCTTATCGCTGGTGATCGCGCAAGCTCTGGAATAATCTTGACTATTCGAATCATATGCGCATTCTTAACAAAATGATTTACTATAACCTTGAACGATCTCAGACATTCTGGCGCGGCTTGTGTACGTCAATAGTAACACGTGTATGGGGGCGGTAACGTAAAACAGAAAAAAATCACGCCATATCCACGGAATAATAATAATAATAATATTAATAATAATAATAATAATAATAATGCCTTTTATTTCTTCAAATAAAGCAGTACATGCGGCTAGGCCTGCCAAAGCCAATTGGTGGCTTGAGTGGCAGAGCCTGGCAGACAACGAAACAAACCGAACGCGTTACAAGGTTGTAGTACATGGCATAAGAGCGATGATAGGACAAAAAAAAGAAACAACGTGCACATTAGATTAGAAGCAACAGGGCGTACAAGCGATATATAACAATTACAGAAATTGAGAGTGAACAAAAAACATAAATACAGCGAAAGTTTCTTAAGCAAGGTACCACACTAGATGACTGTTCAGTAGCATGCTTGCAAATGAGTACATATGAAATAACACCAGACATGACATGCATTAAAATTATCGACAGATACGCCGTAGCAGTTTCTTTAATTTGTATTTTGTTTTTATGCGAAAGATGCTGGGGGGTAGCACATTGAAATAAGTTGGAACATAATGGGCTCGTATTCTAGTTGCATACCTTGTTGAACACCGCGGTCTCCAGTAACGAACTTTGGGCCTTAGAGAACGGGAAGTGACATATGGAACATTCCATATGACATATGGAATGAATGATGATAAGTGGGCGAAGCTCGAGAGGGGGAGATCATCGGTAAACCGTAACTCTCCCGTGAAAGTTAGCCCATTACATCATTAGAAAGACGTAAGACTGTTCGTATATTATACAAAGTCATCTTTTATTTTGTTCTTGTTCGTTTGTTGTTTCCTTTCTTCGTTTGTTCTTTTCATTTCGTCGCTGTAATGGCGGCTGGATTGCGAGGTCGTTTCATTATGACGGCTTTATGGTCCGTGAAATGAAGCGAGATAGGTTCTTGTACTAGCTGCAGTGGGAAGTTTGCAAACACTAAGTCTATGCACGTCCCTCGGATCGTGGTAGGTTGCATGTGGATACATCTGAGTGCGTATTTGGAAAGCATGTGCTGCATGATCCAGTCATTGGCAATGAGGTCCACGTTGAAGTCCCCAACCAGCACAAACGGACGGTTCTTGTACTTGATGTCGTAGTCACGTAACGCAGCGTCTATAAACGACTTGACGTTCTCGATAGACAGGTTGGGTGCGATGTACACGGTCATGACGGCGACTAACAGACGGCGACTGAATTGGTGGACCGGTGTTTCGACGCGTGGTGGCAATTCCGGGCTCGATTGTCGGCTCCTCGATGGAGTGCCAAGCATGAAGCTTACCCCGCTCCTCCACCAGTGTAAGGACGTGGGATCGACCAGGACACGGAGCACGACAAACATACACGCTTTATCGATCAGAGAAAGAACTGCACCGTCTTCTTCGTCCCTGCGCTGGGCCAAGAACACTCGCGCTGCTTCGTTGCCATCACCACTGGCACATACGCGCGGCATAGGCGGTCACGTACGAGCTAGGAGGGACAAACCCACGGCTTTAGGAGCTTCGCCCCTAAAAGGAGTGCGTGTGGCAATACTCGCCTGCTTGCGTAATGCACCCACCTTATTTGGCGCGGAAGTCACAACGCTTGTTCTTGGATCTCGGAGTCGCTCGCGCTAAGCTGCCTCATTTTGGGCGCCACTGCATAGGACACAAGCGTCTGTTATCTAACGAATGCTTGCGGTAACGCACCTCCTTCCCGAAATTAGGAGAACGCATGAAGAGCTCTGGCATCTGTATTGCCTTACCAAGTTGCTCAACCCGAATCATAGGGGTTACCGAGCCATCTAAAGGCAAAATAATAATTTTGGAAGTAAATAGTTGAAACCTGCACAGCACAAAATATCTTCCTTGGCTCTAATATAACACGTGCTGCACCCACCAAACGTTTACAATTAGTAGGTGGGAACTAGAAGCCCTTCCTTACAAAATATTTATTGCACCTTACTCACGGAGTAAAACGCGACATGAAAATATTCAGTATAACGACTGCTAAGCGCAGTTTATCGAGATAACCACATACCGTCGTTTCGAATCTGGCCTCTAAACGTAAAGTTGGCTCTGATGTAAGTGTACCGGTTGAAATTTCGTCGATATGGCCCGAATTGAAGAGGGTGGAAACGAAGGTAAGTGCATTACTCTGTCCTGAATTTTAGCGTTTCAGTGCGTGAGTACTGTGCCTGTGGTAACAAAATGTCACTTGCGCTTGAGTTAAGGGCCAGCATTTATTTTAGTCCTTCTATTAATAGTTTATCTTGCGGGAGGAATGTCGAACCCTTTCAGTAAGTAATGCTGAGTGAACCCAAGAGCACGACATTGCACACAAGACGATCCTGTCGTGAGTCATATCTCGTCCGATTGAGCTGCAGTTTGCATGGACTCTGCGTGGAAGCGATGAAGTACCACGTGTTCAGTTCTTTCCTGCTTTTAATTGAACCGATGACTCGAAGTTCTGATGCAGAGAGGGGAATTCGGGGAAGAGATCGACATATGAATTTGGCTTTTTCTTTGCTAGGAATTCTCACGTTGATTCCTCGATGCCGCTTTGTCCTCAAAAGAACACTTTTAATGTTCGAACACTTTTGATGGACACTTGAAAAAGTAAGAAGACTTTAAATGATTGCAAACTAATTCGTGACAAGAGAGTAAACAGCTTCTTGTGTTCTTCATCCTGTATTGAACTGATTTTGGTTGGGTTCTTCTGAAACACTAGCTCCCCCATTGTCGCCGGGAAGAAGTTTGGAGTGAGGCGACACTTTTTAAACAATGAAACTGCTGTCACTTTCAAAGAAATGTCAGAGACTATACAGCGAGTCCCTACGAATGCATTAATAGGACTGCGCTGAACGAACGATGGGGTTAATGAAAAGTGCGCCCTCCACTTGCAGGTACACATTGATTCAGCAGTATGCATTGCTGCCTCTCGTTGCGGCCATTGCAGCCTGACCCCCCATTAAGAAACAAATCAGCCACAGTCTGATTTGTTTCTAAATGGGAGAGGGGAGGGGTCTGCCATTTCCAGGCCAGCATTTCTCGACTTTGTGTCTGTGATATTAACATTTCCATTCTTGACCGGAACGGGAACAGTCGTTTGCTGAATTGCTTTGCGTGTGATTGCACAACATGGAAGCTGGCGCTGTTTCGCGCGTTGGCTGTTTCTGATGGCGGCGATGTCAGGCTTGCATTGGGCATGATGTTGATGCTCGGTAAATTGAGACAAAATGCAGCAGAAACACATATATAAAGCAAAATATCAAGCAGAATGATTTCATCTATCCTTGCGAACTGGCGAAATTGTGTGGACGTCCATGGGAAGTTCGGACATACCTATTTATCACGCGAATTCACGCGCAATATGCTAACTTCGATCTGCTGCCTACGTCCATAAAGTACGCATACATATTTTTGGTTATAATCATAGTGCGCGAGAGAAAGGGTAGGGGAGAGATCTGGAGAGCGTTGCATAGAAATAAACAGCGCTAACCTACATAATCAGCGGACATGATACACACACGCCAACTGCAATAAGACACGCACAATTGATGAAGCTAACGTGGCCCCGCAGAAACTTCAACGACCGTAAAGAATATATATATATATATATATATATATCTTGGGTATGAAGATCGATGGGTCCGGTACGATAGATGAGTGAGAAGAAGGACTCACGTACGAAATTTAGTTTTATTAACGTCTCGGCTGGTGAAGGCTTCTGACCAAGGCTGGCCCACGAGCCGAAACGTTAATAAAACTAAATTTCGTACGTGAGTCCTTCTTCTCACTCATATATATATATATATATATATATATATATATATATATATATATATATATATATATATATATTATATATATATATATATATATATATATATATATATATATATATATATATATATATATATATATATATATATATATATATATATATAACGTTTATTTCCACCAAATACAAAGTTGATGGAGGGGGTGAGAATAAAAGCGACTGTCCGCTTGACTACGTTCTCACCCCCCTATACATCAGACATATGCGGTGGCGGCAACAGAACACAAGATCTGACGAGGGTATACACAACATTCTATGATCTAGCAATGACAGAAATTCGAAACAGCAGGCTGCGGTGCTGGCAGAAAGAAAAAGAAACACAATGCAATAAACATATATACCTACAAGCATAGATCAGACGTCAGTACATAAACTACATATACACTAAACACAAAATTTACGCGGTAACAGTGTTGGTTACTTCCTCATTTTTATTTTAGGCAAGTTATTTCGAGAAGTTTTCAATGTCTCATGAGTTAATGAGATATCGGTGTAGTTGAGAAAAGGGGATGTCTGCTAAGTCAATACCTGAGGAATGTAGTCTCTTTAAATGTAACGGTAGTTGATAGGTAATTTTTTGTTGTCCATAATTAGTTCTCGTACAAGGAAGGATCGAGTGTGGTTGATGACGGTGGGGGTATTTTGGTTCATAACGCATCATGGAAGCTAGCTCTGTAATAGTGGATAAACGTCTTTTTTGTTCGATGTTATAGTTGCGTAAAAGCCTGCAACTGTAGAGGTTGAAAACATTCATGATTTCGTGTTCATTGAACAAATGTTGCGTTGTATGTCTGTAAGGAAGGTTGTAGATAAGACGAAGGATTTTATTATGTAGGGGCGAAATCTTCCAGAAATTTGTTTTAGTCGTCGTGCCCCACACTAACATGCAGTAGTTTATATGTGAAAGAAATAGAGCATTGCATATAGCAAGTTTTGCTTTTAAAGGTAAAACAGATTTATGAAGCCAAACTATACCGACTGCTCTGGATGCCTTTAATAAAATACTGTTTATATGGTCATTCCATTGCATATGTTGAGTAAAATAAATTCCTAGCGTTTTAATTGAATGAACAATTTCGACTGTCTGGGATTTGTACTGCAAATTTACTTGAGAATCAGGTTTCCTATTTCTAGATTAAAAATTATAGCTTTAGTTTTATTTACATTGACTGACAGTGCATTGTCGTTTGTCCCGAGTTCAAGCTTACCTAATACATATATATATATATATATAGCGTACTTTTTATAGAAGGCCATAGTAGCAGCTTTTATAAATATTATATGCCCTTTTGCGTTATTTGACACATATTAGAGACATCTTTATGATGTGTTCTCAGCGTAAACGTGCGAAAGTGTTCAGTAGTCTCCGCTTTTGCGGCAGAGAAAGAAGAAAAGGCGGTAGCACATACGATACGCCAGCACACTCACTCCCCTATGCTGATTTCTCCGTGCCCGAGGCCTCTTGGGCTAAGACGACTTGCGGAAACACCAGCCTGCGAGAATAAAGCATGTTTACGTGTTAATGTGTTGCGCTTACTTCTCTGTTCCGGTTCAGAGTCGTATCGATCGCCTTTTTTAAGATTGCGATAGCAGCAAGCGTTGTACCCCAAGAAACTTCCGGTCACTTCATTTATCATTCCCTAACACAGAGGCGTAAACCACGTTTTCAAGTTGTCCCACAGTAAGGAAAGCCTCATTTTAAGTTTTGAGATAGAATAAGGGCGCGAAGAATTAATGAAAACCTCTCGTGAACTTCTGTATAACTTAGGAGAACATTTATTTGAGATATTTCGCTAAACACGCATTCCAATAAAGTGGAGTTGGGCGAAAAATTATTGAAATTTAAGTAAGAAATATCCATGCCCTGCCTGCACCACCTAAGTATCACAGGCCAAAATTAGTAAATTAGATAAACGAACAAAGTGTACTAAAATGTCAATTCAAAAAGAGAAAATAAAAATAAAAAAAATTGATTCCACCACCTAGCGAAACCACCTCCAAGGGAAAAAAACGCCAGGCCTGCGCTGAAACCGCAGCATAGTCACAGCGAAAGCTGGAAGAGCGGCGTTTCTAGAACCCGTTGTAAGCTAGCTCTCTTGGGGCTACAATACAAGTACACTAGAAAGGTACCCACTACGCCCTAAATCACAATTTCTGTGAAGTTGGGAAGCACCTACTAAGCCATTATTCGTCATTCTGCGGAGAAGCGAGGAACCAGCTACACGTCTGTAAGGCATTATGTGCACTTTGTTGACGCGACGACTGATGACGATGAAGAATCATGGCTCAGCCCTTTGTAATGGGTTGGAAGCTTTAAACGGCCCACCAGTTATGTAATTTGCATTGGGTGACGCCCGGTCGCCATTTCCCTCTCCCGTCATGCTGTATAGCATACGTTGACGTGGGAGAGAGAGAGAGAGAGAGGGGGGGGGGAAGAACTTTAATGAAACCCCAAGGAAATAGATCATGCGCTTATGGGCTTCCTTGGCAAACAAACAAGTGCACTTGAGAGGAACCCACTATGCTCTAAATCATTGTAATTTTACTGAGACTCCGAGGAAATGGATCATGCCCTTATGGGCTTCCTTGGCAACCAATACAAGCGCACATGCGAGGAACCCACTACGCTATAAATCATTGTAATTTTACTGAGACCCCGAGGAAATGGATCATGCGCTTATGGGCTTCCTTGGCAACCATAACAAGTGCACTTGCGAGGAACCCACTACGCTATAAATCATTGTAATTTTTGAAAAGTATGTCAGCAGGCACTGTGCCATTTTTCGTCATTCTACGGAGAGCCGTGGTACCTGCTAAACGCATGTAAGACATTATGCACACTTTGTTGATGCTGTGCCTGATGACGATGAAGAATTATGGTAGATACCTTTGTAATGGGTTGGAAGCATTCAACAACCTACTCGTTGCGCAATTCGCATTGTGTGACACCTGGTTACAGAATTCGCGTTGTGCGACGAATGGTGCTTATTTTACTCTTCTACCACGCTATACTGCAAATGTTCATGTGGTTCCTTCCCGACATGAAGCCTGTATAGGACCTTTTTGCAAAGCAGTTTCAAGCACCGGCATGGCTCAGAGGTTGAATACTGGGCTCCCACGCAGAGGGCCCAGGTTCGAACCTCGTTCCATCCTGGATTTTTTTCTTATTTCGTTTTTTTTCTTATTTCGAGCGATACTGGTTACGGACACCGGCGGCGGCGGCGGCGGACAACTACGGCGCCAAAAACGGCCGGTGAAATGATCTCATAACAGCTTTCGCTGTAAAACTTGGCAGATCCGACGTCTTCTGGCAATCGGTGTTATGCGAAGCAGTCAGCGAGTAGTTGTCTATGCTGCATGTTTTGACTTTGAGCCAAGCGTTAGAAGGTGGATTGACGTGTTTTTGTAAGCGTAGTAGTTGGGTGCACATCGTGGCCTTACCAGACACATCAACTACACTGGCATGTAAAGGGTAACTTAGGGTCTGACCTAACGTCAGCACTCACTTTAGGGCACAGACGTGAGTATTTTCGAAACGAAGTGCACTTCACGGTGCGATGATGTGACTATCATACGTAACTTTCGTTAGCGCATTCCCCGCGGTCGAGCGAAGCTTGTATAAAGCTTGCTGAATCATATGCATACAAATGTAATGTTTATTAGACTTCTATGAAAGCGGAGCCAGCACTGGAACCACAATTGACGTTAACCCAGCATGACGCCTGTATCATAGGAGTACATATGTAATGTTTATTGCTTTCTAATAAATTAGCTAACCACCACTGTAATCACAATTGACGATGTACCGACATTACGCCTGCATAGGGTGTTTTTCTAAAACAGTCTTGAGACGTAGTGTGGCTCCGTGGTAGAATACGTGACTGCCACGCAGAATGCTTGGGTTCGATTCCTGTTGGGATCCTGATCTTTATTCTTTCCATTCGTTTGGTCAACGCTGCCGATGTCAGTTTTGCTTTACGCTGTCGCATGTAAATTACCAATGTCTGTTCTCACCGTTCCTGGGAAGATATAAACTGTCAATATCCTGTGGCGCATACCCGCTTACCTTATACAGGTATGTGCAACATGTGTCTGGAGGAAAGGGTTTGACGACGTACGAGGCAGGATTTTCACATTATTCATGCCATGACCACACAGTCATATTCGTCAAACCCTCTTACCCTCCCGTTCCGATTTTGGTCAAAACTAAGTTAAAGAGGCAATCATGAGAGCACCCAGACGTAGGCGGCTAGATAGATAGGTAGATAGACAGATAGATAGATAGATAGATAGATAGATAGATAGATAGATAGATACGTAGATAGAAACGCTCAAAGTGCCAAAGGTTTGCTAAGAAATGCTTCGCATTTAATATTCTCTAGATTACATAATACGGTTTCTCTTCACCTTGACTTACAACTGTTTTTATACGCTGGATCTCCGATGAGCTCGTCTTGACTAACAAGTCTTCCATCCTTTCCTTTTCCTCTTGTCTCTCACGTGTAGGCTTTCCATTCCTCTCTTTCTTGGGTTCCACTGTTGGAGAGACGAGTCCGTGTTGGGCTTGTCCTCCAGTCTGCCCTTTTGAGGCTTACTGTAAAACTCATCGAATTGATTAGTGACTGAACAGGATTTTATTGAATACAGGTTAGTTGTTGTAGTCTTTTTCTTTTTTTATGACTTTTATTTACTACCCCGGCTCTTCCCTAACTCCACCGACTCTTACAAATGTATTAAGGGAAATATATTAATAATGTTACGGGTACGGTTCAATATCATAACTATATAAAGATGTACTGTATCGGCTTCAAATCACATCAATACAAGTAAATACACAGCGAAAAGTGTCGAAAGCTACTCGCCAAGGCTTCTCTTTCCCGCCACTACTGGTATGCTGCGTCGGTGGGCAAAACCGGAAGCCATCCATGGTCTCTCTTTGCATAGAGCGATAAGGACGAACAAACTACGCCGAAATACACCTTGTATTTATAATGTAGCTTCTTGCTTGCGTTTCATTTCATGCATTAGGTAAGCACAAATAGATATTCGAACATAGCATCGGCACATTCACTAAGCACACGTGAAATTGAATCAATAAATATGTGAATGCGGTGAAAGGTGCGGGGCTTCAGTACACAAGACGTATGCTGAAAGCCCATAAATAACGCGAGCTCCCCGAAGAACACTCGAGCTTGACCACTGTTTTCTCTCTAATTCTATTTGCTGTTTAGTTTTCCTGACCGGGAAACCACGATGGGAGGTCGCAAATAAGCCTGCCCTTCCTGAAGAGCCATCACAGTAAAATATGGGCTGCGGCTATTTCTTGCTACAGAGTCGTTGGTCATAAAATGCCGTCAGAAGCGCCATTTCGCCAGGCCATTCTGCTCCGACATTGTCGGTTGTTTCAGCCGCTCGTTTCATGTGCGCTGAGAAGAGACGCTGAGAGCCTCATAACAAGTAACTACTACCGGGTAGTGTGTATGACGCTACACTCGCTAGCACACGCTATTTGGCGCAAAGTGTATTGCTTACAACGAATATAGCGTAGCCGCTAACTAACGCTACAGAAAGATTTATCGCTACTTCTTTTGTTCATTCCTATTGTCACATGGGCCCACTTTTCGAAAAGGGCAATGACCCCTGGCTAGTTAGCCACTTTGATCATCTTTTTCTGGTAGCCTAAGACCTGTCTCGGTTGCCGAGGTCAGCAGTGTGCTTGTTTTCAATTCTTGAAATGTGTTGCACTGAATACCAGGAAGCTGTCAGTTGTTGTATATGCATGGTATCGCATTTTAGCAGGTGCCAAATATAAAATACGTATTTTTTATAGCACCGAGTAGGGTTGACTTGCTGAAACAAGCGCGATACCTTGAAGTAAACATTTATGGCCATTCCTGAAAATGGCCGGAAATACGAAGGCGCTATGGTGTGCTATGGAAGCATACTGTTGTGTGCTGTGCAATGCGGGAGATCACGCCTAATAAAAGCGCGAGTTATACCACATCTCTCACAAAATAACATTCATTGGTATACTTGAAGCATGTATAAAACATAATTACGACGGATTTTTCATGATATAACGTGGCGATTCTTCATTACTTTTAAGGCTCTTCGGCAAAGCCCTCCCATAGAAACTGCAATGCTTGAAAGTAGAGTATCTGGGCATGGGACAAGAGCTCACAGAAAGTGCTTACGCGTTCGGTTGCGAGGTGACATACACAGCAATGGCTATATCGAAGCTGAACATGGTACATTAGCTGTTTACCTTAGTCCTTAAGATGTGACCTTGCCGTGTTTGTATATAACTCCCGGAATCATGAATTTTTTTAACCACAAACGCACAAGTAAAAGATGAGGGTGACATGATGAACACGCGTGGAATAAAGACTGATCACAAAAAGAAGCACAAAACACAAGAAAAAACAGGGGAAAGATAAAGGTTCTAGTATATTCATGCCATCGAGTAACAGGCTACCTAGAAATATTGCCACTCTGGGCGAACAAGCCCGATTATCTCTAGCAATGTATAGCAATGTCATTCATGAGTTGTAAAAACTGTTTTCTTCCGGTTAAGTTTCCTGACCGTGAAAACTACCTAACTAACGAATGGTTCATATTCAATTGCACAAAAAAAAAATGCCAAAGCACGATCACTCCCCCACATGGGTTCATTCAGCCCAAAAAAAAAAAGAAAAGAGGAGTCGTTCATGTCACTCGTTTCAACCACCGCGCCTGGCGTCTATGCACCGAGCTGGCGCTTCCTCATAACCATGAAACTATCGCTGTGCAAAAAAAAAAAAAAGCGCCTGAACTGTTCCATTGCGGAACGCCAGTTTTGCCCAGCGCAATTTCATCGTGCCACGTTTAAAAAGAAGCCTTACCTTATACAATGCCTCTTGTAACCTCAGAGACTCGCAGCCAGAAGCCACTGCTCTTACTGTTTACTGTCGGCGTGTTGTGGAAAACAAGGGGCTAAAAATACGTAGGAGTTATCGAGTATAAATATGGCTGACCATTCCACCACTCCTCGCGCTCCTGATGAGCATTCGTAAAATAACTGGTATGCTATAATCAATAAGCAGCGCTGCAGATTACCTGACATTTGCCCCGATATGGTGGTGAGCCACATTTCGAAATATGCGATTTAAAGAAAGGCCTAGTCGCGGAACTCGTACAGTGAGGCGAAGACTCACGTCATACGGCCGTGAGTAATATTAAAGCTACACCTATTCACCAAGGTATTTATTTACTTTTTTTTCATGCTGAGCGCAAGACAGCAGGGCGGACTACACATTCAGAGAGCTGTAACGCAAAAATTAAACGCCAAACGTGTGGAGCGCTGAAACAGCTTTGAACATAAGGAAGAATGATTGGTAAATAAAAAAGTATTTGAATACTCTTCATCGAAATATACAGCTCATATGTGCGGCTTCCTTTTAGCCTAATATTTCTTACATTTGTTGTAATATATATTTCTGATGAAACGTTTCTTGAAATTTGATTAGGCAGCGCACAAAAAGGTGTTTGATCCCTCTGTCATAGGAATCGGTATAAGACGAAAGTGAAACGTGTCGTCACAAAAGTAGTTCATTTCTTTAGTGCAGTGGTATATCAGAGCTTGTATGGTGTCTGTTGTTGTTTGTCAGATGTAGCACCGACTGATGTGGACGCACTCACGTTGACGTCTAGTGGCACATATCCGAATCGGCGACTAGCGCCCTTGATCATGATTTAACCTTTGCGGTAGCTGAAGTTCTTAATATATACCTGACACACCACAGATGGTGAATCCCGCGCAAAGATGGCATCAACAAGCAAATAATAAACACTGATACTTGATGTGGACTCCTTCAAAGCGTCATGAAACGCGAAGAGAAACGCTACGCGCGTCGTGTCTTCCCTCTAGGCTGGGCGCTAATTTTGGCAGGGCGAGCGGGGAACGCGGTGCGACAGCCAGGCGAGCGTGGAGAGCTATTTTTCGATATGGTTAGTTGCCGTGAGCGAGGTCTGGGCTAAAGCTATCACTTCGCGGTGTGTTAAACGAAATTACACGGATTGGGAACGCGCCGAATGGGACGGTCGTAGCAACGGCCTGTTTTTTTTGTTTTTTTTAGCCTGGTGGCACACACGTGACCACCCCGTTATAAAGGGGACGCTCATAGCATCCACCCATGCAAGAGCACTGTGACAGCAAAGTGAGAAAGATAAAAGGCGCGTTCATGTAGCCTCCGTTGTGTTTGGCGGTATGGGCTAAGCGTCCGCCAGCCATCGTTGCGGACTGAGAGGTCATGGGTTCGACTCCTGTGAACGGAGCTTTCTCTTATGGTTTTTTTTTCTTGGCCATTTGATGGCGTTCAATTTGCTGACGTATTTTCGTGACGGAAGTATGTCATCAAAATCTTGGTGGATCCCGGCATAAAACAGTTTCGTGTTAAAATGAAAAAAAAAAAATCGTAAACAGGGGGTGGGTGCTCGTGCCGACGTTTCGACAAGTTGATTTGTCGAAACGTCGGCTCGAGTACCCACACCCTGTTTACAAATTTTTCATCGCAAGCTTCCATCTACCACTTCCTGACGTTTGTTGGATTTCGTGTTAAAGGACACAGTCACGCACACATACAATGACGCAAACACAAGCACTGCTAGCGTCATTTTATGCGTGTGTGATTGTGTCCTTTTCTGCGCTGTTTAATCAAATATCATGGCTTACCAACTAGTCCATCAGTATATTTTAAGTTTGTTTCTTAGACTTTGTTGTAGTGAGTCTGCGCTAACGCCCACAGAAGAACTTGTGTGTCTAAGGCGGTAAAATTACTTGTAGTTTAGGACGAGACCGCAGGCTATTTCGAATGCAGCAGCTAGAAACGGCCAACTATAATCTCATGCTAGTACAAAGCTACGATTTTGCAGAAAAAAAAGCAGATCTCCTCTAGCGCTTTCCATGGGCGAGGGACTAATTAAAACACCTTCATTGTCGTTGTGGTCATCTTCGTCGACTCCTTATAATTTCTTCCCTTTCCCGTTCCGCAGTGTAGGTTAGCCAACCGGGCTCAGCCTTAGTTGACCTCCATACCTTTTAAATGCGAAGCATTTCTTAGCGAACCTCAGGACCTCAGGTAATTTGGCCGTTTATATCTATCTATCTATCTATCTATCTATCTATCTATCTATCTATCTATCTATCTATCTATCTATCTATCTATCTATCTATCTATCTATCTATCTATCTATCTATCTATCTATCTATCTATCTATCTATCCCTAGCCGCCTACGTCTGGGCGCTCTCCTGGTCGTTTCCATTACTTGAATTTACCAAATTTGGCATAGCAGGGGATCAGTGTATGACCAACACGATTCACTGGTCATGGCATGAATAACGCAGAACACCTGCCACGTACGTCATGAGACCCTTTCTCTCAGTAACGTGTGGCACATACCCGCATATCGGAGTTCATCTTATGCGGGTATGTGCCACAGGTGAAAGGAAAAAAATAAACAAATAACAAAAATTGCTACATGCGGTGGATAGCGCTAACAGCCTATTCTTGTGATTGTTTCAATGAAATTATGTAGAACAGTTAACGTAAACTCATTGTGCTTCATGTACCTTTAAAAAATGGTTTAAATGGGTGTATGGGGACAGCGAATACGGACAAAATGCACCAATGTCCTCCCAGAAGATATGGCTGGCTTCAGGAATAGTCGGTGCACGATTGGTTTCATTTTAGATCTTGTCACTTTTGTGAACCATGAGATGAGCTGTGGAATAATTTCTAGATGTAAAGCATGCATTTGACACAACCAGCCTCATTCATGTACTACAGGGTTTGATTCAGTTGGGCATAGGTGGCCGAACACGAAGATAGATTGCAAAATTTTTAAAAGACCGAAAAAGATTTCTTGAGACAGCTGACGGCAAAACGAAAGAGCATGAAGTTGGTCGAGGTGGTCCACAGGCTAGTTTACTCAGTACATTTTTATTTATTGCGTAATGGCTGAAATATTCCATGTGTTGCCTGCCACTGAAATATTCACTATACGCTGATGACCTGTGTATATTGGTATCGGACTTGAGACCCAAGCAGTTCAGCGGAAACTCCAAGTTGGCCGAACAATACTTAATGAGTTGTCGAAGAACAGGGGCATGATTCTTTCCGACGAGAAAACAGCTGTACTTCCTTTCACAAGAAAGAGTCGAACTCGAGGTAGACTCTCAACGTTTGCAGCTTGTGCGACAGCACAAGTTTTTAGGGGTGATTTTAGACGAAGGGTTGTCTGGGGCCCCGCAGATATAACCACTAGAGGAGAAAGTCAACTTCCGAATTGATATTCTTCGTTGAATTGCCGGAGTGAGGTGGGGTACTTCATGCGCTTCATTATTCCGTGTTCAGTCGGCAACCTTTAAAAAAAAGCTCACTCTACCCTGGTTTTCCATGTGGTATCCCGTAATTTCGAGGAAACAGTCAAACGATCATTGCCCAGAAGCCTTCAAATATGTTTTGGAATACCACTAGCGTCCGCCAGTGATCTGGTAATTCTAAGTACTGTCAACCAAATTGCCATGCCATGAAATATACAGAAACTTGTCAACAACATTTTCGTTCGGCAACTAAATACACTAACCATCCTCTATGCCGAACTATTCAGGATATACATTCTGAATAGTTCGCCGCACATATACATGAAAATATTGTACGATGCGAAAACTTACGACCTACGCACGAGTACTGGCCTCGAAGCGCATCTCATCCCCCATGGCGCCTCGCAGTTCCAGAAATTTCAACTTCAATTCCGGGATTAGCTGGTAAGAGCGATGTACGTATAATTTGGATAAAGCAATTAACCTTATCGCATCTGTACATTAATTATGTAGACTATATTCACGTCTGTACAGATAGGTCATGTTGGAAGCAAAGTTCTACGTCGGCATTTTTTATACCTGCATGCCAAGAAGGAAAAACTTTGAAGCTCAGCCACTTTACAGCATCCACAACGGCATACCCTTATGCATTGCTCTGCGCTTTACATTTCATATGTAGGCAACCAGGTCCTGTTCTCTGGGTAGTTGTCAGTGACTCGCAAGCCTCATTAGTCTATTTAAAAGGAATTAGCTTGGTTTACAAAGGTAGCGTGCTGACATACGAAATACAGAAGACGTACGCCACAGACAGAGATTTAACCCACAACATAATTTTTCAGTGGATTCCAAGTTACTGTGAAGCCGTACGAAACGACACAACTGATAGCATGGAACGCGCAGTGCATCAGAAGAATAATTTAGCACTACCAAAAAGAAAGATTTCTCTATGTCACTACTGCCTTTAGCGACGAGTGATGCACAATGTATGCTAAATAGGCTGTGCTCTCGATTGTCCAAGGAAACATTACAAATGGAGCACAGAACTCTCAATTATGTAGCATTGATCCAGGCGTACAATTTAATATTCCGATAAAGCTTAGCCGATCTTTGCAAAGAATCATTCATAGGATTCGGCTAGGTACGGCCCATACGAAGACATTCCTGTATAGAATAAGAACATCTGACAATACTACATGCTCATGTGGAGAAGCTGAACAAGACATAGAGCACCATCTTATACACACTAAAAGTTATGACGCTTCTCGAAAGACACTTTTGGAAAAAAATCACAGCATATCTACGGAGTGAATGATGATGAGTGGGCGAAGCTGCGGAGGTCCATCGGTAAGCCGTGAATCTTCCGCGAATTCTGCCCATTACATCATCACCGACGTGAGATCGGGCGCGTTTATACTAAAGGTTCGATGAGAGTTATGACGACTTGCAGCTCACTTTAATTTTACAGGTACGCTGTGAATTTTCATTGTTTAATCACGCACAGGAGAAATCGCACACACGCACTACCTTGGAGGTCAAAATCCAGTGCCTATATATACGGGGTGGTCAGAGAACATTTGTGCAGCGCGAGCGGTCAGCTGCGCCGCGAGGCATGATAGGGGGGGGGGGGGGCGTAGGAGAGGAGAAATAGCGGGAAGCGTAGGAGAGGAGAGGGCGATACATATCACGTACTGTACGGTAGATCCGTTTACGCCGGACAACGGAGACGTGACAAGGTTAGACTAAGATGAGCTACGCCCCTAAAATAAAAGAGAAGCACGCCATAGTAGAGTACACAGCGCACTGAATCGTCCACAACTTTTGATAAACCGATAAACGGCCCCCATCTACTGCAAAAGTTCTGGGCCCATGGCCCAAGTGACTTATGGTCGGCTCTGACAATATTTTAGGGAACTTTTATGTTACGTGTGGACAGTTCACTTGAGCGAATACTTGTGCCTTGTCAACTTTCGTATTGCGTGGACGCATTTTTTGTATTGAAGAATTCGGACTGAGTGCGTGAGTGTTGTGCTGTATGCCTTTGTATATCATTGTGTTTGTTTTCTACTTTTCAACAACAACCACTGTGCCAGAGAAAAGGAGTAGCCGGCACCACGCATTGGCACCAAGCATTCTTTATTACATTTAATAAAAAAGGGCAATATCTAACAGAGAACATTAACGGGCATGGAACATGCGAGCAGGACAAAGGGAATGGGTGACCGGACAAAAGTAAGGCAGTGGAACAGAGTCCTAAATGTCATTGAACTTAAAGCGCGTTACCACGTAACAGTTTCTGAAGGAGTTCGGGGCACAGCTGATTCAAAGCTACTACACCACGGTCTTAGCGCAAACCGCGGCTGTTTTACATTGGCTATGGCAAATGCAATTGCGCCAGCACGCTGGCCATCGTTCGAAACAAGAAGTTGACGAAAACTCCAGGCGACAGCGGCTGACTACGCAGCTCGCACGAGAGAATCCCGCTGGCGAAGGGCGCGCCATCGATTTCTTCCCATGCAGGCGAACCAGCTACGCTGACGTAGCGCTCTCTCCTCGTCCTCCTCTAAACGTTTTCTCTCTCTCGTTTGTTTGAGAAGATATGGAAAGAAAGGAGAAGTGCCAGAAATCGAACGTCCACGCAGACATACTAGAGGTGTGTGGCCGTCGTAATCCCCTTCCACGAATTGGCCGAAGCAGGTGTTTTGACCCTTACGCGCTCCATGTGTCGCGCGCGTTATTTATGTCATCCGCAGTCGAGGCAAGTTACAATACACGAAAGTGCGCCTGTTTATGCGAGATGCAGGATCGGTGTTTTGGACGGGCCTTATTTGACTCGTTCTGAGTATTCATGTCTTCCATTCGATGACGTATACATGATCCTGCTAACAGCGGGGTCAGAATGCATTGTGCATTGAGACAAAGGAAGATTGAACCTCTCTAGTTCAAAGTGTAGCACCAAATGCGAAACCGTGTAGCTAATAAACTTCATTTACCGTTTCTTTCACAAAACTCCGCTGAGTGGAGGCTAGCTTTAACGCAGCTTACCTATTAGTGCACCTCACGCAGCTCTGTGCCTTAAAACGTAACACTTTCGCCGAAAATTTGTATTTATTTTCCCCAAATACAGGAATGGAGAACTGCAATTGGGAAGCTGCCATGCGAACAAATGGGGAGATAGCCGTGAATTACAAAACAATGTAATGACAAAATTTGCATACTGGAAGGAATGTTTATTTTCTTCGCATGAATCCATAAAGCATATTTTTATTTGGTCACCAGATGGTGTATATTGTGCCTCAATGTGTACCAAACGAAGATCTTATCAATACTGTGATGATCTCTGGGAAGATTTACAGGTTTCTGTGGTCGGAAAATATTTTTAATGCAAAGTATATCTTTTGTAGAGTAATTTTTGGTTACTCAAATGCTCACACATAGCGCACTACGATAGGGGTAAAATTGCGAGCATAGCACAACTCGCCCAAATTACTGGAATGTACAATGCAGACAATTTGCAGTAATATTGCCATACGAGCTTCATTTTGTTTTTATTTTTATGTAAGCAGCCCTTTACACGTGTATTCACTGCTTTTCGCAGCTTGCGCCGGAATGTTTGGGAACGTTCCCGATTTTACCGAATCTTCCGATAAGACTGAGCGTACAACGGGAACAGAAGAGTTTATTGTAGAGCTAACGCGAGCACTAGCGATAGCGCTGGAAGGTTCGATAAGGGATGTATAAAAGCCGACGCATTTCACAGTCGAGCTGATTATTTGATAACCGACGACTATGTGCGCCGACATCGTTGCACTTGGATTATCATTCTTGTCCGGGGAAAAGTTCGCCGAATAAAGAGCTTGAGCTTAATAATAATATCTGGGGTTTACGTCCCAAAACCACGATATGATTATGAGAGACGCCGTAGTGGAGGGCTCCGGTAATTTCGACCACCTGGGGTTCTTTACCTTGCACCTAAATCTAAGTAACGGGCCTCAAACATTTTCGCCTCCATCGAAAATGCAGCCGCCGCGGCCGGGATTCCACCCCGCGACCTTCAGGTCAGCAGTCGAGCGCCATAACCACTAGACCACCGTGGCGGGGCCAGAATTTGAGCTTTACCGCCTGCGATTGCTTTCTTCACCGTCAGAACCACGCGACAATATTATGAAACTTCGAAAACCTTAAACAAACGACTTTGCCTAATACGTAAAACAAATTTCGTACTTTCACTAGAAATTATGCTCTCAAATAAAATTTTTGACGAACATCACTAAGAAGACATTCTCCAGAATTAAAAGGACTGCCATGTGAGCAATAATGTTTTCTCTTCGAAATACCGTAGCATTTCACTCTGCAGTGGAGTAAAGCAGCATGATTTTTTTTTAATATCCTTCAAATGGTCTTCAAAATGGCAGATACATTTGTCGTAGAACAACCATTGTGTGAGGAAACTTGATTTTGGCCATTGAAGCAAAGAAATAACTTCAACGCCAATACATATTTCGGCTTATTTTGGGAGTTAATAACTTGCAACTCCTGCAACTCCAAAAAGTTGGTCAATGTTCGACAAAAATCGCCCACATTTGTGAAAAATTGCACGCGAAGAACCAGCCATACGAGGAGTATCATGAACAATGTAATACTATAAGTACTCAATACAAGAGCTAGCAAAATAAAGCGATATTGCGTAAACGCGGAATAAGTCAAAAGCATCAAATCGCAACAAATACCTAGTCCTTAGTCGTTGGCATGATAGATTAATACGCCTAAAATGACTTTTATAAGGTTTTCCAGAAACATGCCCTATTTATAGTATTTGCAGTAGAAGTTTAGAAGAAAATGCTAAATCAAACGAAGCGAACAACAATTTTTAAGAATTTAGGTATAATTTCACTGCCTGCAGGCCAATAACACAAGAGCTTCAGAGCAGGGGTGGTGCGGTATATTCTGCCGCCTTCCTTGTCATTCCTATGTCCTCGATGTCACTGTCATTGCTCGGCGCGCCGTGAGGGTTGACATGGACTTTCGCACTGCTCTGAGTCAAACTGAGAACACATGGCCGATGAAAAGCGAAAGTCTGTCGCGTTGTATTCCTCCTGGTGTGCGTATTTTATTGCGATGATATAAATATTCATCAGCGGGACCACATCTGTAATTTATTCATTTTGAGCTGACATTGCAACGTTGTTCAAAAAGTAGACAATATGGGAAGCCGAAGCACAGAAAAATAAATCTAGTGGGCGATCATGTGTTAAAAAAGGCACTTATATCTGCTTTTCCGTGATATCGTGGTGCTGTGAGTGTTATAACACCCACAGTACCACGGTATCGGGGAGCATAACCATCAACGCCTGAATCTGATCGACGGTTGAAGCGTGTGAGGCCTTTGTACATTAAATATAGCAAAAAAGATATAGTTCTATCATGGAAAAACCCATGTAAAGAACAGGATAGAGAGCTTTAGCAGATACATAGATTTCCAGGAAGCAGTGCAGGTTACATCGATGTGAATGGCCGTGATCTTGAACAACCGTGAAAATCACTCCCGCATACCAGAGAACTCCCTAAGAGTAGCGGTTGGTAGACGCTTGGATGCGTTTTTTAAGTGCTCAGCGCTTTAGGGGCCCAGCTTGTCGTACATCCGTAGATCTCACGTGGTGTGACCACGCTCAATATGAAGTGGCCAATACAGCCGTAATACAAGGCTCGCAATGCTCAAAACCAAATTGAAATAAACTAACGAGGTCTAAAATATTGTAATTAACATGAATGACCCAGAAATATTCCCACTATCCTATTGCAAAAGCCAGCGCCGTTCCAGTACCCCCCGCGTGATACCAGTACGTTTTTTTGGCGCTGGATCGCACTGGAAACACTGGTATACGCTTGAATTCACTGGGACTCCGGTTAAAGCACTGGGAAAGAGCTGAGTCGCACTGGCAGGGGCACTGGCTTTGCCGCTGTGACGCTGGTGCTCATTGGGAAGCGTTGGAGACGCTGGAATTTTCGCTGGCGTGCGCTGGCACATACTGGAGCCTGCACTGTTTCTGCCAGTGCCGCGCTCTGCTTTCAGTATTGTGCTCGGCAGAATGCTTTGGTATCGTTAAATATCCAACGTTTGAGTCGACGGTACCGATAGATGCTATCATAACAGGTTCCAAACATGTGTCACAAGTTCTAGCTTGGCAGAGAAAGACAATGAGATATATGCGCACTATTTTCATGATATACGTGATATGTGAAATCACGGTCACTTTTAATGTTTCCCTGTCGAATGCAGAGAAAAGTATGTTAATAACCAAAAGCAGCCAACACCGATCATATCGCTTTCTAGCACGCTTTTTTTATTCATGCAGTGCCAATAACGTCGTTAATTTTTGCGGAGCACGTAGCAGCAATGAATACACATTTTGTTCATGCCGCGCATATATATCAGTTTTGCATCCGTGATGTGTTGCGGTAATGACTTCATATTGCCACGTGCGTTTCTTTATCACTTTTGCTATATTCGGTTTTCGGCCACAAAGACTGCCAGCAACGCTCAGCGCGAACCGCGCCTCATTGTTTCGAGAACCTTCACGATCATTGTAGATCGTTTTGTTAAGATTGCGCGCAAGACGCGCACACTCGAGCTTATTCTAGAAATTGCACGATAGCCAGCGATAACGCTGGAATATTCGATGGCACATGTTTAAATGCCGACGCGCTTCACCGCTTGTTAGTTGATCGACGGTCGACGCTCTGTTCGCCGCTATCAGCGTATTGCTGTACTGTGAATTTCAGTGTCCCGGCCACAAGCTCGGCCAAATAAACAGTTTCATCTCGGACGTGCTGACTGCTGTCTTCGTCTACGTGGCTACCACGTGACAATATTGTAATGTTCATAAGTCTGGAGGCGTCGGTCTGAACACACAGAGCAATCGCTACTTCGCCGTGCAGATGGCAAGAAGTAAATGAGCTCTGGCTTCGCGACCCTTCCCAACAGAGGCCAGACAAACAGCCGTCGTTCGATATTGCCACCCCGGAAACGCATCTCGCGCAATTCTTGCACTTTCACTTACTTAGGCCACACGTTAGGTAACAGCTAAAAAGGTTCCGAGGCCAAAATGCAGAAGCTTCAACCGTCGCAACTCATCTGCGCCGAGATCGGTCCTACCCAGTGCGGCTCCCAGCGCGCGTCAGGCCTAGCCTACCGGCCGAATCCATCTACATGCCACCGGCGCTTCTTGGTTTAAGCACACGCAATTGGAACGTGTAACAATT
The DNA here is from genome assembly GCF_013339695.2 of Rhipicephalus sanguineus. NCBI lineage: Eukaryota > Metazoa > Arthropoda > Arachnida > Ixodida > Ixodidae > Rhipicephalus > Rhipicephalus sanguineus. Next base: position 165,360,071 of record NC_051177.1, read on the forward strand.
ACTGTAAAGTATAGTCTGGACATCCGTTAACCTAAATTAACCATTTTTTCTTGTGTACGGTGTCCCCACAAGGAGCTATGACCATCGATGCAACGCGCTTTCAGCAACGTACGCAGGCTCACCGAAAGCAGCCGGCCGCACTCGCCGGTTCTTCTCTGACTCATACGTCAGAACACATACCTGTCAACTGGTACGCGTTAGCGAACTAACGAACCGGCATCTTTTTTCAAAGAATTGTATTGTTTTTGCAGAGCGGTTTTACAGTGCAGGTATCGATAGAACTGCCAATCAGAATACAGGCACGCCCGCCCCGTAGTAATATCGTCACTCGCGCGAGAAAGCTACTCAATATGAATTCGTGTAGGCGCGTGCTTATCGAACGAATCATCATAAAGCTTCTGCACATGTTGATAATTAGGGAGGGCGATAAACGGCTATTAAAAATCGGCAGTAACAGCAGTCAAACTGTAGCCTGCTCCTCTATCCATTTGATGATATTTGTCGGAGTTAAGACGGGAATTCTTAAAGAAACTTAGCGCTTTTCCCATTTTGGGCATTTCATTCGTTGCCGGCAACCCTTTGTTTGTGTCTTATGAAGAAGCAAGCTTGATTTGGTAAGGAAGATCGCGTCTTCCTTGAATACGCAACGTCAAATTATGAAAGGAAACGCTGTCTTACTGTATTGACAAGCTCTTTACAGCAATGATGACACGTTTCAATGTGGTAGAGTGCTCGCTTGGAGATCGAGAGGTGGCGAGTTCGAATCCTCGTGGTGGGGTCTTTTTTTTCAGAAGGCTTTTTCTTCTTTATTTATTGCACTAATGCTTCCCATATGACATTCCTTACTAATAAATTTATTTATGGCACGTAGGCACCGCCGTTTTAACGCTGTAGAGCCGTTTCGCGCTTGAGTACCCAGCGCCTCTCAGTAAAACGCCGCTTGTTGGGTAACAGGTGTCTCAGCTTGCGACTGCTTCTGCGCAGAGCTGATAGACGGAGCGATCAAGGCGACGGTGAGCTAAGGCAAATTTATATACATATATACAGAGGCTTTACATATTCGGCGCTGGGGCCGACAGCTTATTGGGCTCGCACAGCGGTGCGACGACGACCCGGGATTTCTTCGTTCGCTGTCTCGCTGTCTCTCTCTCTCTCCGCGAAGCTTGATTCTTTTTAGCCCTGGGCGATCGCTTGCATCAGCCAGGAGCGCGAAACCTCCAATCAGAAACCGCCGTTTGTCGCTGGCTCGAACCGGATCCGCGGATGAGAGGGCTTGCCGCACGTTGCGGGAGAGATTTCCTTCGGTTGCGTCAGAGGCAGCGCCGGAGTTGCCAGGGATTGCGTAAGGCTCCCGCCTCGTTGCATCAGCTGGTGTTGACGCTGGTTGCGTCAGACGTTTTACCAGCTTGAATGCCTTGTCGAAGCAAGGAAGTTTGGGTTGGGAGCCCTGGCATAACACGCTCCAGCGGCCCAGTATCCAGCGCGACGCTGGGCCCATAATCAGGCATGGCACTGGACGCTGGTATCCAGTGGCACTGGGTTTTGCAATAGGGTAGTTAACTTAAAATTGCTAAGAACGCTTTCAAAACATGCTGCTGTCCCCCGCGCCCTCACCAGAGTGCGCCACCGCCTCACCAAGCGCGCGATTGTTCCTCCACCGGCGCTTCTCCTATGCTTTATATCATATGTTCTTTAACTCGTTAGTATTCATATGCTTTAGCCCCTCCCCTTCTTTCCATCCTCCTCACCCACACACCACTCCTCCTAACTCTCACTTCCTGTTAACACCTCTTGCTATGCTATTTTATACACGGATATTCTTTGCTTTTACCCTCTCCCCTCTCCTAAACCTCAACTCAATCTCTCTCACTTCTTTCCAACCCCTCGCTATCCTTTAATATACTTGGCCGCGCTATGATTCGCTCTCCTCCCTCCTCCTCATCCTCTTTCGATAGGCTGGGGATGATATTCCTCGCATGGGAGCTCGGCTTTAACAGCTCCACTGAAAATGTATACTGAAGGAAACGGAAGCAGGCTACGTATTGAATACAATGAATGCGATCGCAATAAATTGTGATGTTATTTGAAGTAAGGCTAGCAGCTAACTCTTTTGGATGCAGCCTCACGTAAATAAACAAAGCGCTGGTTTAAGGCAATACGGCCACTCTAGGGACCGAAGCAGTTTCGAGCTGTGACTTCTCTAAACGCGAAGTTAGCGTTGAGAGCGCAGCAATTGGCGAGCCCTTTCGTGGTAGCTTTGAAGGTAGGTAGCGCGCGCGCCAGCGACCGCACCCTTCGAGCGACGCAGACCTCCATCCCCTCGCTTGGCGCCCCTTCATGCTCCTTACGAAAGATGGGCGGGGTGTTTCCTTTTTCCTTGATGAGCAATCGGCGGCGGGCGTCGCATTCTGGGTGGTGCTATCGCATGCGCCCTGCGTGTCACGGAGACGACCGGCTTGTTTTATCTCTACTTTGGCCACGTTCGTCTCCAGCGCTCGCGAGGTTTTACTCGCGGGTAGAGAAGACAGGATACGCGGGATGATGTTATCAATTTGAACTTGATACGGAAAATGACGGCGACGCAAAAACGCGTAGAGAGTGTCCATATGTTTGCTATCGAAATAAAACAGCCTGATGCATGTAATAAAATCCCCAACATTCAATTTCCACATAGGCTCGCAATGCCAGCATCTGAGCATACGAGAAATCAGGTAGAGTTATGTACCTCACAAACTTTCCGCGATTTCATTTAGGGAGAACACGCCTGCACCGGTGATAGAAACCTTCAGAAGAAACTTAGGCAAAGCTGAGGCACAGCTGACAAAGAAATGGATACTGTCATAGGCGTGCACAGGGTTCTTCAGTAGGGGGGCAACGGTTGCTGCAGCGCACCACCCTCAGCTCAGGTTGAGGACGAAGGACGAAGGCCTCCGCCAATGTTCTCCAGTTAACCCTATCCTGTGCCAGCGAATTTCATCATTTCATCTGACTCTCTGCCTAACTCGACTGCATTTGCCATTACTTGTTAGCCATTCCGATGCTCTTGCTGTTCACCTGTTGTCTGCCCTACGCTTTACGTGGCTGGCCTAGCTCCATTTCCTTCGCTTGCTGTCAGCTAGACTACCCGCGACCCCTGTTTGTTAACTGGCCAAATTTCCCCGTCAGCCGATCTCTTAAGGTTACTCCTATCAATTCCGATTCCGATGGACGCTGCGTCCTCGTTAGCGTTCTCTCAGTTACTTGGTTATTAGGCATGTTTCGGCCTCATATATTAGAGCCGTCAGTATGTAACGATTCTATGCTTTTCGCTTTAAAGACATCGCCATCTTCAAGGACAGCATCAGGTATACACATTCCTTCATACGCTCCAATGTATGGTTGCCAGTCGCGAACTCTTTTTCTTTCGCCAGGTTATTGAGCATTGCCTTTGTCTTCATTACATTCATTTTTACGCCTACCGTCATAATTTCGCGGCATAATTCAATCATGTTTTTGCACCTAGTTGCCATAGTAACGAAAAGCACTATGTCATCTTCAAAGTGTAGGTTGGTGAGATATTCTCACTCAGATTTTCGAGCTCACTGGAACAGTTGTTCTTTTTGGGACATGAGTGTACAGTGTAGCTATATACGCAATAAATACAATGCCTATGTATGTTCACCAACAGTCCGTATTATCACAATTATACCTTACGAGATACACAGACTAAAGCTCCAGAAAATTGTCATGACGTTCCTTGAGTTGACGAATGGAGCTTTATTCCAACTTTTACGTTTCTAGTGAGTAAAATGCACTCTGTAGCAACTTACCAAGACAGATCTCAACGCGCAGCCTCAAAGTTCTTTTGAAGGGCGTCGCGCTTTTGCTCAATGTGTACATCTAAAATTTGATCGGATCTACAATGAGGCTAGGTTTTACTACCGCCCTTGTTTGGGCTTCACGTTCGGTGTATTATATTCAACATGACAGCCGTTGTCGCACTGTCAGAACATCTTGTCTTTTCTCTCCTGACGTTTGTTTACTTTGTTGATGAGCTGAACTAAGACGTTGTCGCCCAAGGCAGAAAGAAGGCGGCGTGTCTTGAATTCGGAATTTCCTCTTCGCATGCCTCAACCAAGGAGATGTACGTGACCTGAAATAATGCGCGTGATCCAACTGGCGTCACCTAGTCAGACACCTTATTGACGAGACTGCCGCAATGACGAAAAGATAAAAAAAGTCTAGAGGGCTCTTGTGCTTCACCTTCAAAAGGAGAACGCGATAGCGTAACTGACCCCGTGCGCATCGCCTTCTCATTGCTCGCCTAGCTTCTATTCTCTGTGCATGACTCAACCGCGCCGTAAGAAAACGAACGACTGTGCGCGTAACATTGGCCGTTTCAAACTATTTTAGAATGCCTACTGCAAGTACAGTTGTTAAGCGCCCACTACGCCATAATTCTTACTTTTGCGAATCAGCGAAGTGCCCTATGCGTGCCCCTAAGGCAACGCGCGAACCTACGCAGCTGCTCACTCTGTTGATGCTTTTGCAGCTGATGACTATTAAATATGTCTGAACGCTTTGTATTAGCTGGGCCTTTAAAACACCCACCCGTTGCAAAATTCACGTGTTTTGGCGCCTGGAGTGGTTCTACGCTTCTGCCACACAATATTACATGCGTTAAGGAGACCCTTTCCACTACACAGCCTTCATATAGTTTTTTTCTAAGCGGTTTCAGGGTATAGCGTCGCCCGGTAGTAGACGACCTGCTAGCGCCGCAGACGGTCTGGGTTCCACCCTCAGTAGAACCTAAGATTTTTATTATTTATTTTATTGCACCTATTCTATTTGCATGATGATCTTTCACTCACAACCACCGACACGCACAGGAATTGTTATAACAGGAAAGCGAATCATGACTTCACAGGAGTAGTTAATTGTCATAGTACACTGATGTTTGAGATCTTGCACAATGTTTATTCGTGCTTGGCAGCTATGTAGCCCCGTTTGACGTGGATACACCCACGTATGCGCGTAGTGGCACATCGTCATCACGACGATTAACCTCCATGCTCATGACAGAACCCTTGTGGTAGCTGAAATATTTAACGACGAAATCGGCACAGCGTACGGTGAATCCAACGCAAAGGTGGCATCAGCAAGTGCACAGTAAACACTGGTAGTCAATAGGCACTCATTAAAAGCATCGGCATATGACGAGAGAAAAGCCAGGGTGGGCATTCCCCATTAATAGGGTAACCAACGCCTGTGCTCCTGCATATACCACTCAGCGTTTCAGGAATGCAGGAAGTATAGTTCTTAGCTTAAACTATGAACGCGCGAAGGCGTTCTGCTTCACGCTGGCGTGTCTCTCGTTCCACGAAAGCACTCACTGTGCGACATTCCTGTGTCGATGTCATTGCCTTTCTGTGCCGTTTATTGCACCAGTTTTATTAGTCGGTGCTATCGCAGTCGAGACAGTAGGCGGTGGAGAGACACCACTGGCACATGTGGAAACTGCACTACTCTGGGACGACGCGTCCCATGCTACCGCGATGCGAAAGGCAAAGAACGTAACTTCGTCGCCACCAAGGCGAATGACTGTGTACAGCGCAATGCGCCGACCGTACAGTTTCCTACAGTAATGCACGGAAAGCCTCCGTTGCGCTGAAACTCTACATGCGCTCCCTGTTGGTCATAGCGTAGTTCAGCGCAAAAAACAGGCAACAGACGAGTGAGAGGACAAGGACACAGCGCATTCTTCCAACTAAAGTTTATTGGATTGGGACGCATGTATATATACACACAGGGAAAGCAAGAAAAGAAACAAAAACCAGGCAGTAAAAACCGAAAGGTGAAAAGAAGAAAAGTGCCGATAAGTCGCACACGTGTGCCAACACCGCCCCCCTTCCCATGTCTCGCCAAAAACAAAAGCTCTTTGTCAGAAAGATGCAAGGAAGGCGTGCTTACGCATGCGTCCCCAGACCGTTTAATTTCATCAGCCTCGATGATTTCCCTCACCCTTTGGTCCCGACTGCGTGCAAGGACCGCAGTGTTATCAAAGAGGGGCCTACACTCCCAATCCCGCACGTGGATGCCTCGGGTGCAATCCCGCACGTAGATGCCGAGGTGCCCCGAGGCATCCACGTGCGGGATTGTGAGTGTAGGCCCCTCCTTGATAACACTGCGGTCCTTGCACGCAGTCGGGACCAAAGGCTGAGGGAAATCATCGAGTCTGAGGAAATTAAACGGTCTGGTGACGCATGCGTAAGCACGCCTTCCTTGCATCTTTCTGACAAAGAGCTTTTGTTTTTGGCGAGACATGGGAAGGGGGGCGGTGTTGGCACACGTGTGCGACTTATCGGCACTTTTCTTCTTTTCACCTTTCGGTTTTTACTTCCTTGTTTTTTTTTTGTTTTCTTGCTTTCCCTGCGTGTATATATACATGCGTCCCAATCCAATAAACTTTAGTTGGAAGAATGCGCTGTGTCCTTGTCCTCTCACTCGTCTGTTGCCTGTTTTTTGCGCTGAACTACGCTATGACTGACTCGTTCCAACCTGCCCAACAAGCAACGTTGCTCCCTGTCGCGCTGGTGTGTGTCATAATGCAGTACTCCACTTTAGATCTCTCAGACGGCCATCCATACATGTCAACCAAGATAACTTTGATAGGGAGAAGGTGTCAGAAATACAAGGCGCGTTTGTGAAGCCTCGTGAATGTGCGTCTGTTGCGCAGTGTTAGAGCGCCCTGCAATTATTGTCCCGGACAGAGAGCTTGTAGGTTCGACTCCCAGGTCACCCAAATCAAAGAGGCCTTTTGATCTGGTTTTGCTTTGTCGTCTGCTCGAATGCACTTTATTGACGACACTGTCTTGATGGAAATGACGTCATTTAGTCGAGGTAGAACCCGGAGTAAGACACTTTTGTGTTAGGAGAGAAGCTTTCCATCATATCACTGTATTATGATTGCTCGCTTACACGTACTGGGAATTTATTCACCCCGCTAGAATATTTATAGCTTCGCCTTTTAGTCCACATGATGTGTATGCAATAGCAATCAGACAGTTGTGCACTTGCTTCATTTATATATGTATATTTATAGCCCTGAACAGAAATATCATTAACAAATTGTTCTGAACCTCAGTAGGCACGACGATGGGAACTGCTGCGGTGTACGAAGACATCGCACAGTAGAAAATATACTGTGAACCATCAATATTTGTTTTATAAGCCAGCCGACATTCGAAAGCGCTGATCAATACCACGAAGCGTGAGGCCGCAAGGACGACTAGCCTTTTTACGAAGCAGACTCCTTAGGTCGCCAGATATCGGGCAGTTCCGATCCCATCGCCGGCTTTTATTTTAATTTTAGTTGCAGCAAGAGCAAAACAAGTTATACATAATAATAGAAATATGACATATTCGCGCTATGACTGGTTCAGGCCGCCGCCACGATGATACAGTGGTATACGTCCAGCAGCAGTGTGACTAAAAGACAGGTTTGAAAATGCCTTAATCTCTTGTTCCAAGAGGCGATCGATATGACGTGACCTGCAGGACTTACGTACAGTGCAACCCGACCGCTTCGCCCGCCGCTGTCTCCTATGGCTCCACCAAGCAGGCTTTCGCTTCCCTGCTGAGAGCGTAGAACCGGCCACGCCTTGCATATCAATATGCGGCGAGACACGCTGTCTGCGTAACAGGCGTATCTTCTGCCATGTTTCAGCATGCCTGCTGTCTGCGCCAGCGTGCATATCGTCAAAAAGTTCCTGGCAAAAGAAAAAAAGAGCGTAAATAATGAAGACAGAAATGCAAGACCGACACATCTATATTTCGTAAATCAAAGTATGGATTAGGCATATACTTAGCGCCTTTAAGTGGCAAAAAAAGAACAGATGCATTTCCTGACTCAAGGAAAGCAGGCAAACAGCGTAGCTGCACGTTTCTGCAGGAGTAGACACAGTTGTGACAGGCCACATTCATTTATAATTTTAGATGTATAACATAAAATAATATCGTACCAGCTTTAAACGGACGCCAACGTATAAAAGGCAATAAACATGGGCGAGATGCTTCCTCGGGCGAGATGCTTCCTCGGTTGCTAACATGGGAAAGTACGATTTGCATATGGCAGTGCGTGGATATACAGTGTTTGCATCGTCCTGTTTAGCAACACTGGAGGGCAGCTTTCGAAGCTTCATGATAGGATATACAATAATGCGAACAATTTGTTTCGCGTTCCGCTGCTATAAGCCTACCACTTTGTCGATCTCATCTCTTTCGTCTGCATACTTATTATTGCTCTCATTTCGCAGATATTTATAGGCGTTTAAATAATCTCGTTTAGTCCATCATAGACCTTCCGCTAGATGAGAGGAAATATAAATGATGTTGACGATCAATTCGTGTTCGTGTCGCCATCATGACGCTCGCTTTAGAATCCACTATAAAATGTTTCAATACATTTTCATTCTTGCTTAGTTCATAGTTGAATATCATTCCGAGGTTCAAGTCCTTCCTTGCCACTGCGTATCTTCATACAGCAGTGCGATTCTAAAGGCTAGGGCCAACACTGCCTACGCACTTACTTTCTTTTGCTCAGCTCAAAATTTACGAGACTTGTGTTGTTTGGTCCGTTCCTTTCTTACGTGTTGCCATATTTTCAATGTTTCAAAGCAAACTTATAATAAATAAATAAACAATACGCCGGAACCTACGGCTGTAGGAGTCGGTGAAATTCGAAACGATTAGCGAGGAGCTGCGTACATAGAATTGCTTTTTTGCGAGGCAAAGCACTGCTTTTGTCATGACATGTAGTTTACTACCCTATGTTTTCATGCATGCATGCATGTACAGTATTGTGGATACCACGCTATTGAAACGCTAGTTCTGCAATATACAATGCATGGCCTGTCATTTCTTTTCGTCGCGCACTGATACCATGGCATACTAATTTTTAACACGAAAGTGTTTATGCCGGGGTCCACCAAAACTTCGGTGACGTATTTCCGTCACGGAAATGACTTTGAAAAATGAAGATGATCTGATGGCAAAGAAAAAAAAAAGGTTCCATCAACGGGAGTCGAATCCACGACCTCTCGGTCCGCGACAACAGATGCTGGGCACTCCATCCACTGCGCAACACTCACACCGTCTGGCGGTTTTACAAACGCGCCTTTTATATCTCACACTTTCCTCTCACAGTGCTCTCTGTCGACGGGGTTAGAGTTCACTGTAACGTGGTGGTGTCGCCTTCTGGGAGCGATAAAGTGAAGTAATGCATCATGATCCGTGGCCTCCGCGATTAGTTCCTGCAACACGTCGTTGCTATGCATCCGTCCCATTCGGCGCGTTTCCAATAGAAAAAGTGCAATTTTGCCCACGCCTTAACACTCCGCGAGGCCCGAGCGTTGGCCTCGCTCATGGCATCCATGAATACCAAAAATAGCTCGGCGACGCGCGCCTGCCTCGCCTGGAAACATCGAGTTCCCCGCTTACGCTTGCCTGAGAAAAATGGCGGCCGGGCTACAGGGGAGACACGACGCGCGTTGCGCTTCCCTCTAGTCCAGCCGTGGTGTTCAATAAGTCTTTAACATGCCGCGGGATCGCTACCTTAACCCAAGTTCTGCGTCCAGTGAGCAACCCTCTTCTGGCTGTCACACCACGTTTTCCGATTACGCTGTCACCGTTAACAACTACAGCTACCACAAGTGCTTGTTTAATCATTGATCACGGGCGTTAGTTGTCGGGAGAAGGATGTACCACCAAGCACCAACATGCGTGCATCCACGTCAAACGGCGCTATATCTACCAACACAAATATACATTGTGGAAGCTCTCTAGTATCAATGAACAGTAAACATTCAATAACATCTGCTAGGACACGTTTCACTTTCGTGTTATAGCAATTTCTATGACGAAGGGGCCAAACGTGTTTTTCATATATATCCAGTTAATGAAATAGCCTTTAGCGGACCAAGACAGTGTCCTGCGAATCATGCCACACATGATATGCATGTCATCATTTGCATGTTACGACATGTCATCTATGTGCGTCGTACAATCATGTAACGTCATAACAATTTCGATTTATATTCAGGCAGTAAAACAGCCGCGAGCTCCGCAAGACTGTCATGTAAATCATGACGTACGAGACATGCAAGTCATAACTTTCATGTTATGACATCTCATTGTGTTCCTCACACACGTATGACACGCCATACTAATCTCGGTGCACATCAAGCTAGGGAAACGGCTGCGAGCGCACGTTGAGCGTGTTTTAGGGGCGAAACCCCTTAGGTGTGGGTCGTTCCCTCCTCTGTAGCAGTAGTAATAGTAGTAGTAGTAATAGTAGTAGTAGTAGTAGTAGTAGTAGTAGTAGTAGTAGTAGTAGGAAGAGGAGGAGGAGGAGTATGTATGTATGTAGCCAGCTCTAGGTAAATGAATTGCTCACTAGATGAGCAATTCACTAGATATCATAATTCACAAGACATCATCGTGTTCCTTGATTTAATTACACTAAAAGACATACTTTGTGGGCGATATAGTCTAGTGAGCTTTCATCTTTTCGTCTTAATGTACATGATAAAACATTATTTCTACGAAAAACGCAAAGCACACCATGAGCAAGATGTTTGGCTAAATGGGACCATGAGGCGATGCGAAGGCGGAGCACTTCCACGATCGCGTTCCGTTGGCTTTCGTTAGGCAGGCTACCGACTTCGCGTCGTGGAACGCGAAGAGGAACGCTACGCGCGTCGTGTCTTCCCTCTAGCCTTGCCGTTGATTCTCACAGGGCGAGCGGGGAACTCGGTCGCTCTTGGCGCGCTTTCTCTTTCGCTCGGGAGCGGACACTTTCCCTGCATTTCACCGATCACAAAGCAGTGATAATGAAGCGACCACGTAAACCAACAGTACAATAAAAGTTTGATGTTTAATACATACATGGTGTTTCACACACTTTACATGTTGTATTGGGCGAATTTCACGGAAGAGTTTCACGGTTTACCGATAATATCCTCTGGAGCTTCGCCCCACTCACCGTCATTCACCCCGTGGATATGCTGTGATTTTTTTTAATCATGCCGTACATAACATGCGTTGGTCATATGACATTTATGTTGGTCATACAGTCATATCACGCCATACTGATTTTGATATATATGAATTTATTGAAACGGCCTCGAGCGCTCCAAGACTCTCTCTTGTAAATCATACCGGCCATGACGTGCATATCATGATTTTGATGTTACAGCCTTTGATTTATGTTCGTCATACAGACATGTCGCGGCACACCATTTTTGGTATATATCAAGCTAGCGAAACGGCCACGAGTGCACCATGAGAGTGGCATGTGAAGGACGCCGTTCATAACATGCATTTCATGATTGCACATGTCATGAATTGTCGTTGATGTTCGTCATACAGTCATGCCACGCCATAAGAATTTCTGTATGCATGCAAATAGCGAAACGGCCACAAGGGTACAAAGTGTTAGGCGGCTAGATAGATAGATAGATAGATAGATAGATAGATAGATAGATAGATAGATAGATAGATAGATAGATAGATAGATAGATAGATAGATAGATAGATAGATAGATAGATAGATAGATAGATAGATAGATAGATAGATAGATAGATAGATAGATAGATAGATAGATAGATAGATAGATAGATAGATAGATAGATAGATAGATAGATAGATAGATAGATACGCTCAAAATGGCAGAAGTTTGTTGAGAAATTCTTCACAAATAACTAACTACATAAATAAATAATAGCGTGCACCATACATCTTTTTATTTGCCTAAGCTCGATACCATAAAGAGCATACTAAAGGAATTAACTCAGTACATACCCACGCTCACAGCGCCATCTTTCTGACAAATAAGATAGGATATTGCATCTTCGCTTGTAACTAAGCGCCCTGTAGACACCTCGAAATGTGGCGGTTCATTTTACAGTGCAGCTGTAAATGGAGCCTAATACACATTCACGGTACAGGATTGAGGACGTTCTTCAGACAAATGTGGAATTAAGTGGGTAATAATTCTAATCACCTACTTTATTTTGATTCAACTGAACGGCAATGAAATATATTTAAAATGCTATATTTATTCGTAGTCAAAGCGATGATAAAATCACATTAACAGGGCAAGCACCAGCACGCACGCACACACAAAACACGAGCGCGTGCGCGTCCCGAATTCACAGCGCCATTTATGTAGAAAACTTGCACGCACGCAGCACGCTTCCTCTGCATGCTGCCGTTCAAATAGAATATGCAACACATCCGACACAGCAAAGCTCTCTCAATAAATACCACCGGCAGCGATGCCCGCATCATGGCGGATCGTGCGGACCGGATGTTTACAGCTGAGCGTATAAACTTTCTAAGCCATTTTCCCCGCTTATTCGTCGTAATCCCTCGTTCTCGCTCGCTTGCCCTCAAGATTTGCTTTTTTTTTTCGTTTTTTTCCGATGGCGACAATCAGCTCGCTCCTGTAGACACGACGAGTGCAATCTTGTGTCCTGAGCCGTAGTACTTCCGGTCACAGATTATGTCGCCATACGGAAGTCTTCCTGCGTGAGCGGGACTTTGTAAACAAAGGACGCGTTTTAACGCGGTGTAACGTCCAACGTTTGCGCTAACAAGCACTGCAGGCTTATCAACCGCACTTCCTCACTATGATATAGTTGGTCTTGGCCCCAGCTTTTTTTTTAAATAATAGTTGTATACAGTTTACTGTCGTTTACTGTTACGAAAGGCGCATATAAGTTAGAGTCTTCGGTTGTTATGATGTGAGCATTTTATAGAATAGATAAAGTGCGTCCTCGTTGACAAAGCGACAATCATACTGTGGAAGTTCATCGTATGCACTTCTGTGTGAAATCGTTTTTTTTATTGGGGGTGGAGGTCACAATCGACCTCCACCCCCAACTTTTCACGATATAATAATATGTGACTAGACTCTTAGATTAGCAGGCGACGCACGGAAAACAATTTTGAGCTTATAAATTTTTGCTCAAACAGTCCCTTTATCAGTTATTTACATTTACGCTGCCTGTAGGATGGAAAGAAGGTTCCTTCCCTAAAATGGTGGGATAAGTACTTCGGCTCGTCAGTGCAGTGGGTCTGCTATCGAAAGGCGGTGCCCCGGCAGGATTACTGTGGTGTCCCTATATCCAACTAAATCATATTTCCGTTGCACTTGGAGCGCTCCTGCGTGAGTCGCTAGTGTTTCCTCAATCGTAACACTGTTATTGCTTGACATAATTCACATCAGCAACCAATACTGCTGCCTTAGTCGCTTAAAGCTCCCCAGTTTTTGGCATAAATGCGCAGCCGAAATCTTGCGTGTACATCGACCTTGGTTTCCTGGCCGCAGTGGCCAAACTTTCGGTTATGATAATACGCGCTGTTGATGAGGTTCAAATTTGCCAACGGAAAATGCAATTCAGTTTTCTGCTTCATCGCGCTGTCATTCGCTTCATTGCTGAAGACGTAGAACGTTTAATTCAGTCTTGCTATTTCTGTCCACATTTGTGTTGTTCAGCTAGTGTACTACACTATACGTTTCAGTGGGTATAACAGGCTCGTGGCTGGGTAAATCACGTAAGTCTATATAAATGTGGAAACAGAGCCAGTGCTTCTTTATGTGTGTGTGTGTGTGTGCGTGTGTGTGTGTGTGTGTGTGTGTGTGTGTGTGTGTGTGTGTGTGTGTGTGTGTGTGTGTGTGTGTGTGTGTGTGTGTGTGTGTGTGTGTGTGTGTGTGTGTGTGTGTGTGTGTGTGTGTGTGTGTGTGTGTGTGTGTGTGTGTGTGTGTGTAATAAGGAGGCCCAACCCACACGCTCAATACAATCTCCAAGTTCCAAACCTGATGCCCTGCAATGAACGCAAATGTAAATGATATGAGAACATTGAAAACAATACAAAGCAGGCTTTCAGCATGGCGGGCCTTGTAAAAGCACATATACGTATGATCAAAGCCGTGTGTAAACCAAATATGAATTCCTTGTTTACCAATAGCGCAGATGGGCCAGAATATTAGGTATACTTGGCCAAATCTAGGCAAAACAGGGACTAACTGTCATTCTTTAATAAGTGGTTAACTTTGGAACGCTAAGTGTACCTTCTTGATGTACCAATTGTCTACTCCAAACGGATCGGTAGTCTACTTATTGCAGGATGTGGCCTCACTTATGTTTCCGGCGTGCTTCAGTTTTGTAAATGCTACCGGGCAAACGCGGACGGCTGTCTCAAAGTGCACTTCGGTGTACCCTCCAGTTTTCAAGATTGTACGTAAATGTAACCGGAAAGAACCGGAAAATACATCACAGCATATCCACGGAGTGAATGATGATGAGTGGGCGAAGCTGCGGAGGTTCATCGGTAAACCGTGAATCTTCCGTGAATTTTGCCCAGTACATCATCACCGACGTGAGATCGGGCGCGTTTATACTAAAGGTTCGATGAGAGTTATGACGACTTGCAGCTCACTTTAATTTTACATGTACGCTGTGAATTTTCATTGTTTAGAAAACCATTACTTTAGAAAACATCTGGCGTCTTTCGTTAAGCAGCTGGCAGTTTTCTTTTTGCTTTTAGAAAATATCTGGCACTTTTTTCGTTTTGCTTTTAGAAAACATCTGGCGTCTTTCGTTGGTTTGTTTCATCAATCAACGGCGTTTTGAACAAAATTTTTATTGTTTAATCACGCACAGGAGAAATCTCACCAGGCACTACCTTGGAGGTAAACAATGGCTGCTAATGGGAATGAGAGACAGAAGAAGTCGGTTTTTAGCTAACACTTACACTTCTACTTCTACTAACGTTTCCTACTGGAACATGCCAACGGCTGCTAATGGAGAATGAGAGACAGAAGAATTCGGCTTTTAGTTGACGCGCACGCTGCGAATTTTTTATTGTTCAACAACGCAAAGGAGAAATCTCCCACCGGCACCGCCTTGGAGGTCAAGATCTGGTGCTCGCGTTACGACTGGTTACGCACTACGAGGGATGAATGGGTGCCGCTTTAAGGAGCTTCGCCCCTAAAAGAATAAATCGTACGTGTGGTTGCGGGGCTGTCCTTCTAACACTAAAAGGGCTGAATAGCGATGTATTTTTAAATGATTACGGTCATATATTATGCTGCTTCTATTTCTGAAGAAGTATACGTGAAAGCTTGTAAACTTCCCAGACGTTTCTTTCTTAAACAGTCATATGGTGTGATGCAGGTACGTTTTTTTTCTTTTCTTTGTAATACCTCTCTGGGGTTGAGCCTCCGAGAGCATGAATGAGAACAAGGCCGTGTTTTCCAAACCACATAAAACATTTAAGCAAACAATTAAAGCGAAAAACAATATATCTACATAAAACCAAACACTTAAAAAAAGGTGACTGCAAGCGATAACGCACCCAACACAACAACCAAAACTGTAGTTCACAAACATTAACTAAGCAGTATAGCTCACCGCGCTTGAGCGACGGAGCGGGGGGCTAACTGGTGGTCAGTCTCACCATGTCGTTTAGGGCTAGCTGACGCATACGCAACCGGAACGCGGTGGCTCCGGCTTTGAGAGTTGACACGGGTTAGCTGGCTGCTGCCCGACACGATGAGAAGCCAGGGGCAGCCTTGCTAGGCAGCTCAATGCACAGCTCGAACACATAGCCCAACTACTGCTGCTGCCGCAGGCCTTGGGGTGGAGTTCACGCACAATAGCTATGGTCTCGCACGGGAACTCGATGGCTGGAAGGGATGGCCGGTTGAAATCTTGGCGGCTCGGGTCCGCATGCACACGGCCCCTCTTCAGCGCCCGGCCCGGTGCCAACCTTCTGCTTGCCACGTGCGCTGGAACTCTCTGGTTGTTCAATGACCCAGGCTTTTAGATGCGAAGGAGCTTTTGCGCTGGGCTTTGTCCGTAGTTCCATTGGTGACCCTCCGCTTTCTAAAACCTACCATAGCCATCTGTAACATATAGAGCGCGCGCTCGCGCCAAGCAGAAGTCTTCTTTTCTTCTTCGACCGCCTTGATGATGAGACGTGCAGAGCACTTTAGGGGCACGGGCTGCCGTATGCTGTCCTAGCTTGGCGTAACGCACACAAAAACACGTGTGCTGGCACGCGCTAGCGCGTTCGAGCCTGTGTCAGGAGCTGTGTAAGACGCTGCGGCCTCTCCCCCTTACACTATCTCAGCACTCATGTAATGGCGTGGGCGAACGAGATTCTGCAGACGCGCGATGAGCCAGCGCGTTGTATGCTATAGTCGGTGACAACCTAAGAATAAATATAAGCTCCACCCTCGAGGCCGCATTGCTCATATTTTGCATGCCTCCGCGCTACAAACGAAGTAGTTCTTAAACAATGGCAATAATTTTCACTCATATAAACCTTATTTTGCAATACTGCACTAATATTGAAATAAAGAAAGCAAAGCTAGATAAAATAAATTGTGAAGGCACGGAGTTCAGCGTCAGCATAACAATATATGTGTTGTTTAAACTGCACCCCCCGCTGCGTTCATCTCGTAGTCTATACGAAAAAGTAATGTACATCTCAAAGGCGATGTTTCTGAGCAGTAACTATTATGGTATTAAAACAAAGAATGCCAGATTTAACATAAAACTTAGAATAAAGGAATCGTTATTTTACGGTTTCACAGAACAAAACCGGGACATTAATCACGTTTAATAAGGTCGTTTGTAATTTTTTTGCGAAACTCTCGCCGCCAGTTTTCTTCACTGTCTGCTGTAACTATGGCAACTGTGACTCAAAGCGAGGTATGGCGAAGTGGTCTGAGATCGCCTTTGTGAATTTCGACTCTTTGTGTTGCCGTAAATACCGCATCTGCGTCTCTAGTCGCCGTGCTTGTCATCGTGTTTGAGGAAAACGCCAAGGCTTCATTTGACGTCTTGTTTCATCGAAATAAAAGCGTGTAGCACACATGGCGTTTAACTGTGGGGGCCAATGCATTTGCAGCCGTTACGTTCACGCCAAGGAGGTGTACCCGTCTAAAGTGGCATTGACTAAAAGCTTTACGTGGGATTCTTTCTCGCTTCGACAACTTGCACTGGCACTGCCATTACCCCTTAAGCCCTTGAACGTTCAAGTTTTTAGTTATTTATTATTTATGTATTACATAACTGCGTCACCCCAGTGAGAATTACAGCAGGGGGCCCCACTTTTGCTAGAAGAGGGGCCCCTACCTTCTATATATGTGTGTATCTGTGCGAAGGTATATATATCTATACGTAGATTGTGAAGAGGCTGTCATCGGTTGCCGTAAAACAAATAGGAAAAGGATACACGCTTCTCAAAAGACAGTTTATTTGTCAACGTTTCGATCGTAGACCGATCTATATCAAGAGAAAATTTACGAGGCTTCGATGCGCTTTTATAGCATCGTCCTCCGTGCAGGCAGAGCGACAAAAAAAATAAATAAGAAAAAAAATGTAGAAATGAAAAAATCAGGAGCCAAAAGATGACAGATATACACTCGGACATAGAAAAAGCACGTGCATCCTCGAAGAAAAAAAAGGAAAACATATAGATGTCTACATAGATAATCTCGGTGGACACAATCAGTAAGTACATTCCTCTCGTACATTTTCAAGCCCCAGCTCTCCGGCTCCCCCCTCATCATTTGTTCGTGAAGCATATTGAGGGGGTGAGGCTCTTAAAAAAGGGTCTAAGCGCTTAAAAAAAGGGTCTATGCACTAAAAGCTTCACGAATTTAATATAAACAAATTATCACTGCGTAATACATGCACACAATACACGCGAAATGCTAAAAAACGCACGTTAGACAAAAACAAGGGTTCCAAATATGATATCGCGAAGTATGATGCAATGACATTAAAAACAAAAGCTTTTTTTTTTCACTCAATATTAGTTCTTAGCGGGGTCACTTCAGTTACGATCACGATCCATGCAATCGACGTGTCACAGCGAGCGCATCATTTCACGGTTTGTAGACAACGATTACCTCGCACGGCGTTTCTCGTTGCAAGGCGTTCGTGCATCGAGCGCGATACTTACGCGACGGGCACTTCAACCTAGCACATCTCTCTGGGCTGGTGGAACTAAATTCCGTTGATACGACGCAACTGCGCCAATAGGCACACGTCACATAATCACAAACGCATCAGATGACCACAATTATCTTCTTATAAATCACACACCACTGTATATTCTCCACACCTGGTTTGTTTACTTTCGCATTGTGTTGCGCTAACGGCCTATGTTGGTCGCTTTCTTTCTCTCACGCTTCATCCGCACATACGTCTCTCACATAGGCACAGGGCACGGTGCATATCACAATAGATCACCAAGATTCCCATGTCGCGAGCTCCAAGCAACACACACACGCGCACATGCGGCAACGCTAATGCCATGGCTTTTGCGGGCGGTAAATCGTACACAGACGCGCACATTCCGACTTCACTTTCACCTCACTGCACACGAATGAACGCGACGACAATTGCCGATGTGGTGACCCTCAGGCTTGTAAGAAACTCTATGCCCTCAGGCGATATGCTTGATGTATCCGAGCGATGGAGGGAACACACGCCGTGTTGCAATTGGCGCTGCCGAAACGACGGAACGCGCTAAAGCGTCTTAAAACACTCCGAGCTGCTGCCGCTTCTGTGCACTTCAAACGCGGCACAGTCACAAGCTTCTAATGCATCGGATGACGACCGGCGAGGACGATGCTGGGTACGTGCGAATAACAGTAGGAAATAGCATCTTCTGGAAGAAACAAACACCGCAGGAAATTCGAAATGACGGATCTCGGTCTCGGTGCAGCGGTACCTCGCCTCTCGTCGCGAACGGCGCCATGTTGCATTTTTCATTGGTTCGTCTTAACCGTTACGTCAATGTAAAGATCGGCCGTAGTTGGACGCGCATAATACAAATGGACAGTGGTACAGTTTACTTTTTTATTCTTATCTTGTCACCGACTATAGTCAAAACGCGCTCGCACGCGCCTGTGTGATAGGTTGGGTAAGAGGCTGTGGCTTCTCCCCCTTACACTCTCTCAGCAATCACGTGATGGCGTCGGGGAACGAGATTCTGGAGACGCGCGATCTACCCGCATGGCGTGCTCCAAGAAGAGTTCGGGACGCGTAACAGCAACAGCGACTACAGTGCAATCATGGTGTGCACCACATGCCAGGACGTGTTAACTTTGGGCAAGGTGCCCGTGATAAACAGAACTTTATGTCGATCCATGCGCTCCTTCGCTTGTCCAGATTGTTCCTTTTTTTGGGAAACGGTGAAATTTTTTTCTTGTACTGCGGCCCACTTGTCCCATCCTCAATGGCGATGCTGAAGTTGCGTTGTGCCCAGCTATCGGCCACTAGAATCTCCGTGATGACTTCCTATTGGGTGACTTGCACGTCGAACCTTTGCGCCGCGTGCTCTCGTGCTGGATGCTGTTTCGACGTCTTCATCTTTTAATTGACCTCCATTAGCGCGCTTTATATTCTTATTTCCATGTCGCGCACTTGTCAAAGGTGCACACTTCAAACGCGCACAGCACAGCACATATAGACACAACCGATAGGAAAGCGGAAAAAAGTCATAGGCGCCGCTATTTGTTTTGTTTTGTTATGGAAGTGTAGTAGTCATGAGACAGTGGAAAAAGGAAAATCAAGGGATAAACATATGTACACTAGGACTAACATCACTCAACCGAACATTCATATATATATGCAAATACATATCACATGAGGATGGGTCGGAAAAAATTTGGAGCTCACTCAGACTCCCCAAAACATTCTGCAACCGGACTCACTCCATTCAGTTTTAGATGCGAAGTATCTTAAGGTCGAGCTCAATCCGGCGGTGGTGGTGGTGGTGGTGTGCGGCGTCACCACCCTTACTGCGCATGCGCATACCCTCTCCACACACCTCCTCTCCACTCACACTCTCCCCATCCCATCTCCCCTTCCCCTCTCCACTTTCCCTCTCCCCTTCCCCTCTCCACATTCCCTCGCCACTTTCTCTCCCACTTTCCCTTTCCACATTCCCTCTCCACTTTCCCTCTCCCCTCCCCCTCTCCCATACCCCTCTCCCCTCCCCCTTTCCACTCTTCCTCTGAAACGCGGGCTAGACATGCCGAAATTCTCTCCTGCGCAACGCCGCGATGAGCTCGAGCGCATGCGCGTCCCCTCCCCTTCTCTCTCCTCTCCTACGCTGCCCCCCTCTCGCCCGCCTGTAGACCGCGTTCCCCGCTCGCCCTGTGAGAATTAACGGCCAGGCTAGATGGAAGATACGACGCGCGTAGCGTCCCTCTTCGCGTTCCACGACGCGAGGTCGGTAGCATGCCCAACGAACGCCAACGGAACGCGATCGTGCAAGTGCTCCGGCTTCGCATCGCCTCATGGTCCCCTTTTTTCTCTACCGGACTCCCTCAAACTCAATCTCACCATTGCAATAATCAACCGGACTCACTCAGACTCACAGTTCTTCTGGAGTGTGAGTGAGTCCACTGATGAGTCCGCTGGAGTAAAATTAGCTTTTCCGATCATGTTGTCAATCCACTTTACCGTTAATATCATTCGTAATAGGTGCTCTAGTATACGCGTTTTGACCTGGCACTTTCAAATAAAACTTACCATAATATAAATCATATATCGGCATTGTTATGTAATAATAATATGTAATAATAATAATAATAATAATAATAATAATAATAATAATAATAATAATAATAATAATAATAATAATAATAATAATAATAATAATAATAATAATCAATCCATCAATCAATCAATGATTTATTTAACGTGCCCAGGAACAACCGCAAGGTCTTTGTGCTGGCGCACGCAAAAAAAAACAATAAAAATAAACAATACAATACAGACAGTTCTCAGAAATAAAAAGAGCAAAACACTTAGACAAAGAGAAATGAACACAAAAGGGGAGGAGTAAAATAAGACAACACGAGAAATATTGACGGGGCATAAAAAATTAGATTGCATATATACAACTATGTGGAAAGACTGAGAAGGGAAGACTTTGTACATTGTGCCACACTATGTCAAAACAGTGCAAAGCTCGGATAAAAACAATGATTGTGGGCTATGAAAAACGTCAAGATCAAGAAAATTAACGTTATAGAGACTTTGTATTCTGTGAACGGTAGAGTGTTGGAAGAAGCAGGCGGGTACATGAAACGGTCTGTTCTCTCTGGTTAACTTACGCGGAATTCGAAAATTTACACAATTGAGAAGTACAGGGCAGGATATGATACCGTGGACTAGCTTGTAAAGAAATAAGAGATCAGAGCGATTTCGTCGGCAGTGAAGTGATGGCAGTGATAATAATTCAGCAGTACTTGAACGAGATCCAGAGTCATTTTTTGCAAAGCGATGGTTATATATGCTGAGGAATTTTTTCTGGACTCGTCCAATGGTGTTACCGCTGCATTGAGCAATGCCATTCCATATCACGGACGCATACTCAAGTTGCGGAAGACATATTGCCGTGTACAATTTGTGCACGGCCATGAGAGACCTGAATTCTCGACATATTCTACAAACACATTTGAGAGAACGAAGGCCCCGCATAGCAGCACGCTTAACGTGAGAAGAAAAGTTTAACGCGCTGTCAACAACAACACCAAGATCACTGATTTCATAAACCTTGCATAACGGCACAGAATTGACAGAGTATTGAAATGACACGCTAGATGTTTTGCGAGTGATAGACATGAATTTTGTCTTCCAGGTATTCAGAGAAAGGTTATTACCGTCGCACCATTCGGAAAAAGAGCGCAAGTCTGACTGCAGCAAGCGACAGTCGTTAACTGAATGAATTTCCTTAAAAATCTTGATGTCATCGGCGTACAAGAGGAAAGAAGAATTACGAATGGCAAAAGAAACATCATTAACGTAAATTAAAAATAGGAGCGGGCCTAATGCCGACCCTTGAGGGACCCCACTAGTCACTTTATACAAAGAAGAGGTTTGGCCATTCACGGCAACATAACAAGATCTATTGAGCAGGTAGCTGTGCAAGAGATTGACAATCGACAAGTCAACGTCAAAGTTCGCAAGTTTAGCCATAATCAGTGTGTGGCTGACTACGTCAAAAGCCTTGCTCAGGTCACAGCAGATTACGTCAACCTGTCCTCTCTGAGAAATAGGTGTAGAGATCTGCGTCATGAAACTAGCAAGATTTGTGTTAGTTGAGCGGCCAGCAAGAAAACTATGTTGATTTGGAATCAATGAGTTTTTCACACTAAAAGACAATGTTTTGTGAAGAGCCAGTTCGAAGATCTTTGATGTGGCACATAGTAGAGAAATCGGGCGATAATTAGAAGCATCCGTTTTAGAGCCCGACTTAAATACTGGAAAAACACGAGCAGTTTTCCACATGCTTGGAAATGTGGAAGTGTCCAGGCAGTTATTAAATATCGTAGTTAGTACTGGGACAAATATACTACCATAAGCTTTTAGTATGGCGGAGGGGATGCCATCTGGCCCACATGATAAGGATGGTTTTAAGCGCTTAATGCATTCGCAGATAAGATTTTCATCCAGCGACAAAGCACTGGATGAGCTAACCGCCTTGGGCTGTTGTATGATATCAGTGCTAGAGTCTGAGGCCTTATAAACGGATGAGAAATGCGTGGCAAAACAGTCAGCGACGGCATGCACTTCTACCCCATTTGAGTCCAGTAGTCTGAAGGACTCTCCGCTTTTTCTGGTCCGTCTACGTGCATACTTCCAAAACTCAGCCGGCCTGTCAGAGGCGCTTTTTTCTAAGAATTCAATGTACGAACTATGATCCCGTTTATATAGGCGTTTAGAGAGAGTTCGAAAAAAGCTGAACTCTTCCTTCCACTCGCTGGATGGAGAACATTTAGATTTCCTGTGTGCGTGATCTTTATGCTTCAGTGCACTGATAAGTTCAGATGAGAAGCAGTGGGGAAATTTACGTTGTTTAGGTGTATATTGGGGAATAAAATTACGCATGCTGCTCAGTACAAGCTCCGTAAACCGATCAACCTGCTCATCAACGTTTGGTTTGTCAGTAACCTGTGACCACTCAACGGTAGACAAGTGATGATAGAGGCCCGTGTAATCACCTCGCTTGAAGGCAAATCTCGGAGATTTGTTTACGTAACTGCTGAAGCTCGTTGTTTCGGCTGATGCGGATAATCTTACGTTAAGTGGTGGGTGGAATTTGTCCGGGCGTACAAGAGAGATGTCGGAGCGGGAAACTTCAAGGGGTTGATCGTTTGACACACACAGGTCTAAGACGTTGCCACTGGAATTGGCGACTGAGTTATGTTGCAGTAGGGAATTAAACGCCAGAAAGTCCAAGAGCAGGCTGCACTTTTTCTCTATGAAATGATTGTAATGAGAAAAAGTAAGCGTGCTCCAGTCAATTCCAGGTGCATTGAAATCCCCAAGAACAATAATTCTGTGCCCACTATGAGAAGATACCACAAGTTCAATGGAAGACATGACATCATGAAACGAGGCAGGGGACATGCTGGGCGGTAAATAGAAACATCCAATCAACAATTTTTCACTGCGCTCAAGGTTGGTTTCTAGCCAAATGGATTCTTCGATAGTATCTGGGTCTTTCCGTCTAACGGATTTCAGTGAATTGTCAATAGCAATCAGCACGCCACCGCCTTTCTGCTTGGTTTCACTGCAATCTCGGTCACTGCGGGAGGTGGTGTAGGTCGGGGGGAAAAAGTCAGATGAGGGAATTTCAGCGCCTAGCCAGGTTTCAGAAATAGCAATAATAGGAAAAGAAGACAAAAGAACATTAGAGAAAAACTCTCGTGTCTTGGTACGTAGACCACGAGCATTTTGGTAGAATATGTCTACGTTACACGGCACTTTCGATTCCAGTCACTTGCTCAGAGGGATGAAGCATGTCATCGCGCAGCTCCCCACGAAATGGCTTGAAGAGGCATCCGCGGGGCCACATCGAAGGGTCATTCAGGCGTTGTAGTGTTTCCTTGTCGACTTCGATGTAGAACGAAGAATAGGACTGAAATTTGGTTTGAAGTCACCGGCAGGAGGTGGGAGACAGATCGAATGAAGCAATATGTTTTTTGATGTGAGCAACAGTGGTGTCCGGGCTCAGCTTCGTAACAAAAATGGCCTTTGGCCGTTGTGGCCGTTGTGGCCGTTGAGCTACAGATATATTCGATGTTGTCATAGCTCCAAAAGAGGCGGGTTTCTTCTTTCTTTCCCCCTCAGTCACCGCTGCATAAGAGGCTGTCGCAGGCATCACACTGCCACGCTCGGACGTGTCTACGTCAGCTGGCGGCGAATTCGAAGATGAAAGAGTTTTGGAGAGAGGTGGTTCAGAGCAGGCAGCTTGCTCGGAAGTCACTGATCGCTCAACGATCACATGCGCTGGGGGGATCACAGGTGCCTTCACTGCCACTCCGGCCGTGCGGCGCGTCAGCTCCTCATGCAGGAAGCGGACCTCTGCACGAAGGGAGGCGACCACGCGGGCTTGTTGTTCAACACCGCGGGAGTGATCCTTACGGAGGCGCTCGTTGTCTTCGCGTAGTTGGGATACCTCGTCGCTGATGAACGAGATTCCCTCCAAAGCGTCGAGGAGAAGGCGGCGCAGCCCGGCGAGATCGCCATCCGGAGGGGTGCACGTGGAGAGGAAACCGGTTTGAGAGCTGCAATGCTCATCGATGCACGCCGCCGAGTTGTCTTCGCTAGGCTTACCAGCAGCACGGCTCAGATAACATAAATTGCAGCAAAACGAGCGCGGTCCAGACTTCAGGAGTTGCAGCTCTTCATCAGGCCAGGTTACACACTTCGCATGAACATGTTTAGAGCAATTTTCACAGCGGAAAAACTGCTGCTTACCGAAAAACGGGCAGGAGCATAGCAAGCATGCGTCCCGACTGGGAGCCATGGTGCCATAATAATAATAATAATAATAATAATAATAATAATAATAATAATAATAATAATAATAATAATAATAATAATAATAATAATAATAATAATAATATCTGGGGTTTAACGACCCAATACCACGATATGATTATGAGAGACGCTGTAGTGGAGGGCTCCGGAAACTTCAACCACCTGGGGTTCTTTAACGTGCACCTAAATCTCAGTACACGGGCCTCAAGCATTTTGCCTCCATCGTAAAAGCAGCTGCCGCGGCCGGGATTCAATCCCGCGACCCTCGGGTCAGCAGCCGAGCGCCATAACCACTTGGCCACCGTGACGGGCAGGGACATTTTTATGAAATGCGCGATTCACAAGAGATATTTATATCAAGAACTTCCCATGAAAGACTTTGCGGGGGCAGGTCATGGCACCCCTCCTCCTAACTCACGTCTCTGATCGATAAATACTGAAGTGGCGCATGAATGCTAGTGTGCTGAGACATATGTGAATAGATTTGAGTATGAGCGTAAGCTGATATAAAGCTGATAGCAATGCTAAATAGGTGTAGATGGAACCGTAAGTTGGGAACAAAAGGTGGAGCTCACTCGGACTGCACTCACTTGCACTCACTTGGGCTCACACACACTAAAATTTTCTTCAACTGGATTCACGAGGACTCAAACTCAACAAAATATTACTCACCCAGTCTCACTCAGACTCAGACTCACAGCCCGATCTGAGTCTGAGTGAGTCTCAGTGAATCGATTCACGAGGGAGTTTGCCGACCTATGGACTTGAGTGCTTTGAAGCGCTACGTATTAGCCGTATATCAGTCGAGCACTACATATGTGTTTCAGCAGATATGCTCCGTGCCATGTATTGTCATTTTCGGCGCGTTTCGTTAAAATGAATGCAAGCCCGATTCCTTAATGTCAATATTAGTCGTCATTTCTTTTCGCTGTTGAACTAAGTAAGATTGGTGCTACTAAACTCTGGCATATCGGCTTTCACAATCTGTTTTGTCTAGCTTCGCATCCAACAGGTCCCATAAGAAATTCAGTTAGCGATTAGTATTAATATCGATTTCCACTCATCTTTCTCCATAGCCGCTGCTGTAAATGTAGGCGTGAAAACAAACTATACCCTCGTGTCTACGTCATTCGATATCGCTATCCGCCGATGTGCTAGATAATGAAATTCGCCACATCACGGAGAACTCTGCGTTACACGTTCCATGACAAACGTCTGCGACCATCCCGTGCGAATTTAGTAATGAAACGCCATAAGTGCAGTCTGAGAACTATTCACACATGCGGTTCACGCAAAGCGGCGTACAATGTCGTGCATATATTTTCTGTGCCAAAACCTCATTCTTTACTTTATAGCAGATTATACATAATTCATCATTACTCTTTCTCACAGCGAGCAGTGAACAATAGCGTGACGCGAAAATTCCGTCCACTCCGTAAGGGAGCATATTGTTTAGATAAAGGCAATTTCGACCGCGCCATTAGGTAACAGTCGTCGCAAATATTGATTGACGACGGCTGCGGAATAGGCGGAGTCCCATCAGTTCCGATATGCATCCGGCTATGTCACGCAACGGCAACCCGTGGCACGCAAAGTAAAAGCGGTGCTAGGTAAACGTGGGAGTGGCTGTGAGTTTTCATTGGGTGCGGCTGTGGTAAGTAGCGTATTTTAATGCGTGAGCAATAGAACCAGCAGCAGGGAAAACTCCAGCGTTAAATCAATCTGAAGTGGATGGAGCATGTGCAGCTACAGCTCATGTGTGCATGGGATGTGCGCGGCAGGGAAGTGGCGTTACATCGAAGTAAAAAGAAAAGGGATAATATCCTGACGATTGTTTTCGAACGCTGGGACTCAAGTGCCGCCATCCGATGCTGCAAAGGCGCAAGCGGCATTTTGCAAATAGGACATCTTTAAGACAGTCGCACGTGCAACGAACCACGTTCATGTGTTTGGCGTGTTTTCACAAGACACGCTATTTGCCGTTTTTGGTAATGTCTCATGCATGCACTATCGAGGTGCCAGGCCTGCGCCAGCCTTGGCGATGTAGTTTATTTTTCTGGAAAACATGCAGAATTCACCGAGAAGATAATAAAGCTGAGATTACAGGAAGAAGATATGCAGTTAACATGGAATACGTACCGCTATAACAAAAGGGTTGAACACAAACTATCGAAAGATAAAAAACTTGAAGGATGCTTTAGCATCGCCTTGAAGAGTATACGCGATAGCGTAATCGGGCCCCGTGCGCATCGCCTTCTGAATCGATAGCCTCGTTTCGGTTCTCGGTGAATGTTTCGCCCGTGCCGCAAGGAAACGATCGTCTATGCGCGTAACACTGCTCATTTCAAACTATCCTAGAATGCCTACTGCAAGTATAGTAGTTGAACGCCCACTACGCCATAATTCTTCCTTTTGTGAATCAGCGAAGGGCCCACTAGGTGTCCGTAAGGCAACATACGAACCTACGCAGCTGCTCACTTTGTTGATGTTTTTGCTGATGATTATGATTAAATATGTCTGAGCGCTTTGTAATGAATAGGCCTTTCAATGACCGACTCGTTGCGCAGTTCACATGTTTTGACGCCTGGCGCGGTTTAACGCTTCTGCCACGTAATATTACATGCGTTAAGGAGACTCCTCCCCCTACATGACGTTTATTATTACGTATTTTTTTATTATTTTGTAGATTACTTATTATTACTTATTTCGTATGTGTCTTTATCAATTTTTTGCTCACGGACGAGCTTAATCTTCACTCACAACCAACAGCAGAATCACAACGGCAGAACAACGCGCAGCAGAATGAGGTGAATATCCAGAACAAAAATTCCAGCTGATGGATCCAAATTATTAGTGCGATAACAAGCGTTGTGACAGCAATAGAACAGCAAGTCATTTTCACAGTCATGGATTATAGGTAACTGGGTATTACATCAACGAAGAAGAGAACGACAGAAGAAATCTCCGTGATAATGGGAGGCTAATAGCTAGAAGAGATGTAGGGATAGTGAAACACCGAGCACTTTGTGGTTACAATACGTGTGTGCCGCGAAGTGAAATTTAGAAAGCTGTAGTTGGTACAAGCGTCATCGTTCGCGGGTGCAGTTCCGTGCTGAAAATCGGTAATAAGAGCTTGTTGTTGGGCGAGTTGGTGAGTACTTAACGTCGTTGTTTAGCGCTAAAAAAAAAGACAGACACATAGCGCCTGTCCTGTCTCTCACACGTGTCTGTCTTTTTTTAGCGCTAAACCACGATGTTGTGAAAATGGTAGTTTCATCTGTGTTAGAAGTTAAGCAAAGCTCAATGGGCCGGCAGTCATTGACGGTCCACACGAAAACTACAAAGAAGCAGTGAAAAGAGATATGGGTTGAGGATGCATTGAAGCGCGAGAAGCTGAAGGCAAAATTGGTTTTCAAAAAAAAGGCATAGCAATATGGAAGCAGGCGGCTAGAGCGCACAAATATTTGCACCTGGGAAACGAGGACGAGTTCTAAGGCGGTATAAGCGCGGGGAGAGCTGCACAGAACTTAAAAAAGAGCTTGAATGGGACTACGCACCTATCGACAAAGAAAGGTGCGTTTAAGATTGCTAATCCAAGTATATCATAATAAGAATGGTATTAAAGGGGTCGTGAACTTCCCCCTGGGGCTTGGTGAAAAAACACATCCTGAGAACAGCAGGCGCTGTTTTGCACAGCTCAGCCAAATCTTGCACTTTCGCGCAGCAAGGAGAGGTTAGAAGTGGAGCGGGAAGTTGCCATTTTCTCAGGCGCCCTCCTTTTCTACAGAAGCCTGTTCTGTCATTTTCCGGCACAATGCTTTCGACTTTTACTAGCGACACTCGCAAAACAGAACATAAACTAAAAAACTAGGACGACGCTTGAGCTTCGCCATCATGCGTAGAACGCGATAGCCTTCACCGTGCCTCACGGAGAGTTTGTGCGCGTAACATTCGCCGTATCAAACTATCGTAGAATGTATATTGTATGTATCCGACTAAGCCATAATTCTTACATTTGCAAACTGGCGAAGTATCCATTACGCGTCCGTAAGGCATCACGCGCACCTGCACATTTTGTAATGGGATGGCCGCATTAAACCACCCTCTCGTTGCGCAATTCCCTTGTTTTGAAGCTTGGTAAACTTCTACGATACTGTCACAAATTTCCGCTCACGAACAACACCGATTTTTGCGTCTCTCATAATCATATCGTGGTTTTGGGACGTTAAACCCCAGATATTATTATTAACAACACCGATTTTTTTGCTCGCGACGCCGACACCGACACTTAGACTTCCGGGAAACCAGCTCTTTAACGTTATCGCGTCGAAACCAGATCATAGTGAGGCGTCATCGCCTACAACGAGACGCCCGCCCCTCCAGTTAAGCGGCATAATCATCTGATAGGCAGCGTACTGTTCTTTTGCGCAGTGAAGTGAACGAAACTCCACTAAGAAAATGTGATTTTCGGTCTATTCGTTCAGCCAAGTAAGCGTTCCTTTTAGCGTAAGTCGTCACAAGAGCATGCAGTGTTTTTGCTGTGATGAGACTTGGTCATTCGAGTTCTCGACGAGGGTGGCAGTGCTAGTGGCCCTGACAGCATAACACGCTACGTAACACGTGCCCAATCATTTGCCACATATGTAGCACAAACATTTATAGGACAACGAAATCAGCGCCTGTGTATGTGCGATTCAAGTAGCCATGAATAAAGCGCGAGCGCATGTCCTGTTTCCGAAGCGGCTCGTCGTTCGCAGAGCTTTCAACAATTATCTTATGCTGTTAGCATGATTTTTTTACATGATATTCCACGATACTTGGACGGCCGAAACGTGTGCGACGACCTTCTGAAGGGAGATGAAGGTGGCTTAATTCAAGTACAAGAGAAGTTTGTTTAAGACACTTCGTCTGACTCGAAAGGTATATCGCACCTACCGCTCTTCAGTGGAGTCCTGCGAATATCACTTCTTTGGTTTATGCGCAGCCGAAGCGAATGGTTATTAGCATCGAATAACTTAAGCAAAGTCGACTAGTAGCATAATTTAAATAATAGTATTATGCATGCTATACGCGGTAAAGTACCCGACCCTTTAAAATTCACCACAATAAGCCACTGCAATCCCGTAGAACACGCTTACAAAAAAAAATAGCCAGCCTGAGGTAACTCGCTCATTTAACCACCAAGTGTGTCATTGTGGCAGTACGGATAACGCCTGATAAGGTGGTTTCATGACATACCGACTCTTGCTGCGGTGAACCCACCTTAGCAGGTGGGGTACATGAAGTTAAATACGTCTATTCATTCCTTTCGAATATTTCGAAATATCGGAAATGTTAAATTCTTGTCGATGTGAAACGGAATACTCTTATACTAGTTCGCTTTCAGATATTCGCAAAGGCCTAGCTTTCGCCGGTTCAAGAATGCATGTGGATAGACTGGAGAAGATGGAATACCAAGGACGTTCAAATAGACTTCATTTTTTTAAGTACACTGCACACTTTCAGGACGCTGGAGCATACACCATTTTCAGCTAATTTCCTTTCTTTCCTAGTCTGATGGGTCACACCATCCTACTTCGAAAAAAAAAATGACATATTTCTATGTAGAGTGCCAGAAGAAATGACCTCTGCCTAATGGTGCCGTCTCCGTCGCCGCAGTGGTCTGGAATGACAGATCCATCTTAAACGAGCTATTCTTCTGTATCTGCATTATTAAGTGATCCTGGGCGAACGGACAAAATGGGGTCAGAATAAAGCGAGATGTGATGTCAGCGTTGACGCGTGCGTGAGCTCGTACATCTGTCTCGATGTAAGAGGGCGGCGTCCTACCCTCGTTAAGTGCGCAGGTCCAGCATGTACCACGTTCTCGTCATACAGATAGCTAGGCCGAAGCGATGATCGATTGTCCCTTCCTTCCGGCCACGAAAAGTTCGGCCGGAAAGCAGGAAGCCCGTAGAGACTAACGTTTCCTTGAACTCTTCTTGCTAAGGAATGTGTTGCCATTTATTTTTATTTATCCGGTAAGTAATCTTTGCTTTGCCTTATACTAGAGGCAAATAATTGTCTGCTTGCATCTAGGCATCTTGATAATACTTTTATTTCCGCATTTCTGTCGCCGCTGTAGTTAGAGGTTAGGCTGACGCGCTCTTCAGTTTAAGGACGGGGGTTTGATTGCTTGTCATGCTCACCGCATTTCGACGGGGTCTTCATAGAAGAACAGTCTATATTGTAGCCAAGCAAGCAAAAATCAACTCACAGGCGCCTAAAACGCAAGAATTTACTGTTCTTTTTTTTGCAATTCTGCTTATTATATGAGCTCGCATGAACCATAGTGTATTCAATACGCGCAAGTCGGGTTCTGTTGACACACACTGAATATGGTAACGTAAATTAATGTGTTAATTTGCATAGTTTTTTACACATGAGGACGGTTATACCTTTCGCCTGCTCTCTATTTTCGCGCCGTTTTTGACTGTCCTCACGTATGAACTTGTCAAGTCCAGTTTATTTCATTTTGTTTTGCCTTACAGAAAGAAGTAACTGTGAGAAAAAGAGCCTGTGCATAGAACAGCTCGACCATTCCACAGCCATCGAAAAAAAACAATAAACAAAAAAGAAAAAAATATCAGGCAGCTTCGCACTAGGGATATGTGAAGCCTGAAGGAAGTGCGGAGCTCGGCAGCCTTCCTTGTTTCTCTTCGGTTTCCTCATTCTTTCCTCCTCTCTTTTGTCTTTGTCGCTTTTTTTCTGTCTTTTTCTCTCTCTTTATTTTCATTTATTTCTGTTTTTTTCCTATTTTTCCCTTTCTTTCCCCCTATTTCTATATGTCGCTTCTTACCTCTTTTTTATATTTCTATACGTGGTTTTGCCTGCGTTATGCCAAGCGACGGCAGCATACGACAGCCCGGGCGCATAAAGTGATCCGCACTTGATATCATCATCAAGGCGCTCGAAGAACAAGAGGATGAAGACTTCTTCTTGGCGCAAGCACGCGCTTAAAGTATGCTACAGATGGCTATGCTATACGTGGTTTTTGCCTGCGTTACGCCAAGCGATGACATCATACGACAGCATACAACAGCACGGGCCCCTAAATTGTTCCGCGCATAAAAGTCGGAGCGGCAACAGCACCATGGTAAACATGACAGTGTGACACTTCACAGGCAGTACACATTGAGATTGCATTTCTCATACATAGGTATATAGGACTCAAAACAGTATTATTAGACTGTAAAAAAAAAAAACTTCATAACGTGATTGCCATCCAGAAACAATGATAAGGGACACAGTATAGCTACAAACAAATAAAAAAAACATATAAACGTATTTTTTGTTATTCAACGCAAACTATCTAATTGAAAGTAACTGCGATTGAATATAAGATCAAGTATCAGGCCACTGCAAATAACTTATGAGAGCCGTGATATGAGCAGTAGAATAAGTCGATATTGTTGAGGTCATAGTGATTCAGAAGACATGGGAGAGTGCAGGACAAGCGCTGTTTCCAGGCGTTTAATTGTACGCAAGAACGTCATGTTAAAATACATTTCTTACGCACGTAAATAAAGGTTATATTGGCAAACGAAATGTCGTTTCTAGATAGCCTTTACATTCACGAGGGATTCAGAATTTACTGTAATTTTGCTGTTATAAAAGAAGTGGTTATGTTAACAATTTTTAACGTTTAACTAGAAGTTACATTCCTAATGTGTGTGCTGTTAATTGACCTCTAGAGTTCTCTGAAATAGGTTCGTTATATAAAAGCAACACTCCAGTTAGGACAATGCTACCTTTCTATACCTGTAGTTCATGCCTCAAGTTAAATATGGCGTTTTACCTGTTTGACGGTTTAGGTTAAACGTGAAACGTTTAGTCAAACGTTGTAGCTTACATTTCCTCACCCTACTAAATCCTACGCGCCCACTATTGTGAACATAAATGGTATAATAGTCACATAAAATTCGCCTTTTCGACCAGTTGCTGCCCTTCGAGTCGTGCACTATTGGAGAGTTATAAGTAAGTCGAAAGGCAGTTCATGTCGATAATATAACACATGATTATTATTTTTTGGGCACTGTGGCGTTTCTCTAAAAGATATTCAGCTAATGCGGCAAATCAGACATCCATGCATGATATCAGGCCTCGCTTTAGTGTTTCATGGATTACTCTAACGATATCGGTTGGCACCTCTATCATAAATGAAAACATAATCAACGAAGGTGTATGATAATTATTCAGAGGGGCTGGCAATATAGATGCCCATTCACCGCTATTACTGAAAGACAACGGGAAGGAAATTTAGTCCTTGACACTCTATGCTGATGAGAAATGTTAGCGCCAGAGGTAACCTATGTATTCAGCCATCTACATGACAAAAACTTCGAGGACTTTTCAACTTCGTCTTCAAGAGTGGAACGCGATAGCATAGTCGGATTTCGTTCACATCGGTTCCTCATTCACTAGCGATGCTTCGCTTCTTGGTACACACCTCAGATGTGCCGCTAGGAAAGCACCTCATGTGCGCGTAGTTTGCCCCATTTTACTGCCCTTGAATGCCTACTACCATGACAATTGCGATGTGCCCCATACAACCAAATTCATCATCCAAGTACCCACTACGCGTCCGTAAAACAATACACGCACCTACGCAGCTGCACACTTTTTTCGAGATGTGGCTGATTGCGAAAAATTATGCCTAAGTGCCTTGTAATGGGTGCGACGCCCATAACACATAGTGTGCATGGTGCACATGATGCGACGACTGGTCAGTTTCTACTGTTTTTTCACGCAATATTTAAAGTGTTAACGTGACTCCTCGCACTAGGTCACGCCTGTGTATATTGTCACGCCCACTTGTTTTATTTTGGTGTATTCTGGTTTGACCAGCAAGGACGGTTAGCAACGCTCGACGCTGACCGTGCCGCAGTGTTCGAGAAGCTTCGCGATTGCAGTAAATCATTTTGTTAAGATTGCACGCAGGACGCGAATCGTGTACATTATTCCGGAGCTTGCGCGACCACCAGCGATAAGACTGGAAAGTTCGATGCGCGATGTATAAAAGACGGCGCGTCCCAGCCATGAGCAGATTATCGACGGCCGACGCCCAGTTCACCGCTATCAGTGTACAGCGTGTCTTGCTGTAGTTTGCGTTTTGGTTTCCCAGCCACAAGTTCGGCCAAATAAACAGTTTCATCTCGGCACGCTGACTGCTGCCTTCATCGACGTCACGACCACGTGACAATATTTCTTAAGCATTTTAAAGCACGGCCGTTCCTTAGTGGTATAACACGTGACTGCTAGGACTGCTGGGTATTGTCCCGGCAGGAACCCCTCATCTTTATTATTTGCATCCATCTCTATTTTTCGCTCACGGACAACGCCGATTTTTCAGTCATCAAACACGCCGCTAACGCCAAAGCCGGAATTTGAAGTTTGAAGTTTATTCATCGTCATTTGAAGCATACGTCTCTTAACTAGTCGTTCAATGGGAAGGGGTGGCAAAATGCAACTGAATGCCTGACGATGCACCAATCCCCGCCCAGGCTCAATAATGCACGACATTCAGTATCTCTGTGTGTGGCGTATATAAATAAATTCAATACAGTTACATTACAATGAGTGCAGACATACAGCGAAAATAAGAAAATAGCTGAAAAGGAGAAAACGAAAAGAAATAATTAGACACCTATCAATACATTCTTTACACATAAACACAAAGAAAGATTTTGAAAAACAAAGCTGTTGTTTTCAACAGTTATGAACAAGTGAAAAGTTGCGAACAAGTGAACAGGACCAGGCCTTACTTGAGCAAATTTAAGGCACAGAGCATTTCCGCAAAAGTACACGAGATGGTCAAATCCTATTATGAGTAAGAAAAAAAAAAGTCGCCATAACATGTTTGAAGTGTGAGTGTATAAGCGCCTATCTACTATTTAAATTGCTGATGATCGATTCAGTATGCTGATGGCCATGAGTTCAGAATAAGAGGAATAAGATGTGTTAGCTTGTGCCTACCGTGGTTGGTGCGAATCATTTCATTATAATAGGTGGTCCTTCTAAAAATATACGCTTGTGATTTCGGGGAGTAAGCATTCCTAAATGTATCTGCGTTTGAAATGATTGGATCGTAGATGACTGTCGTTAATTTTTTATAAAAGACATCAAGCTTTAAGATCCCATGCTTATGATAAAGTGGAGCAGAAGGCGTTCGACACGGAACATTTTCAATCATACGTAGCATCCACTTTTGCGGTCTGTAAATACGAACTTCATTTGTTTTTGCTGTTGAGCCCCAGATTTGCAGGCAACAATGCATGCGCGAATAAACTATAGTTTGGCAAAGCTGCTTTTTCAGCCAAGGGGTAATAAGCACCTCATTTCTCCAATCGCATCAATGGAGCTTAATATCTGGGTATCGCTGGTAAAAGAAAGTTAGATAAGTTTTTTTCGTGTTAACGGACTTTATTGCGAGAGTTGGATGCGCAAGATTTCGCATCGCACAATGATGTTCATCACTCCAATTTATTCTTGCGCGACCTATACATAGGAATAGTAGTTTTCTTTTTTTTTTGCTCTATAGGTGGCTTCTGAATCCTTGTGTTTGGGACACGAAACTATACGCACGGTACGATTTCACTATCATTTTTAAATCATCATTTTGTTTAAAAATATAGCTTTAGCTTCTAGTATTTGTTGTGTTTTTAGATGCGAAGCAGCTTTTGCGCTGGGCTTTGTCCGCAGTTTCATTGGGCATGAAGGCCTCAATGTTCAACCAGGGGTCCCCAACGGTAATGAGCTGGCCCATAACCTCGCGCGAGATCTTACGCGCCGCGCGGGGACGCGGGCCGGCTCTCCGGCCGGGGACCCCAGCACGCACCGGGAGCCACTCCTCTCCTATAACGAGATTTGCCCGCACAATAAGTTACCTAGAAAGGAATTCCCCTCACCTCACTCAACACTAAATAAAGCACAACAATTAACGCTTAGACTGCTGCAAACACACAGTTACCCCAGCCCCTACATCTGCAGCAAATACCTCCCAGACATAAAGCCAGAATGCCCTAAATGCCAAAATCCCAGGTGCGACTTGAATCATATGCTGTGGCAGTATCCCGCGCTAAACGCTAGCTTCGGGTCTCCTGCCACCGAGGAAGACTGGATCAGCCACCTCAGGAGCCCCGACAGGGCCCTTCAACATCAGGCCGTCCAGAAGACCCAAA
The DNA here is from genome assembly GCF_013339695.2 of Rhipicephalus sanguineus. Taxonomy (NCBI): domain Eukaryota; kingdom Metazoa; phylum Arthropoda; class Arachnida; order Ixodida; family Ixodidae; genus Rhipicephalus; species Rhipicephalus sanguineus. The sequence goes on from NC_051177.1 coordinate 165,396,193, forward strand.
AGGTGGCGAGCTCCGACTCCCAGTCCCCACATGGGCGGTGCCACCGGGCCGGCCCCCGTAAGGGGTGCCCAGGCCCCTTCGGGACCTTTAATAAAGTTAATTCCCTCTCCCTCTCTCCTTTGGCGAACGTCCGCTTTCTAAAACCTACCATAGCCATCTGTAACATTTCGAGCGCGCACTCGCGCCGAGGAAAAGTCTTCTTCCTCTTGTTCTTTCACCGCCTTGGTGATGATACGTGTAGAGTACTTTAGGGGCCCGGGCTGCCGTATGCGGTCCTAGCTTGGCGTAACGCAGACAAAATCACGTGTGCTGGCACGCACTAGTGCGTTCGGGCCTGTGTAAAGGGCTGGGTAAGACGCTGTGGCCTCTCCCCCTTACACTCTCTCAGCAATCATGTGATGGCGTCGGCGAACCAGATTCTGCAGACACGCGCGCGATGAACTAATGCGTTGTATCCTAGTCAGAACTCGCTGGCACGCGCTAGCGAGTTCGGGCCTGTGTAAGGCGCTGGGTAAGACGCTGTGGCCTCTCCCGCTTACACTCTCTCAGCAATCACGTGATGGCGTCGGGGAACGAAATTCTGCAGACCCGCTATGAACCCGCGTGGTGTGCTCCAACAAGAGTTCGGGACGAGTAACAGCAACAGCAACTACAGTGAATTCATGGTGTGCTCCACTTCTAACTTCGGGCAAGGTGCCCGTGATGAACGGAACTTTAAGTCGACCCATGCGCTCCTTCGCTTCCCTACATGGTTCCCTTTAGTGGGAGATGGTGAATTTTTATTTTATTTTATGGGCCACCACCATGGGTCACCATGACCAATAAAAAGCAGGGCATCACTGTAATGTGCTCGACAGCTTTGAGTTGAGGTGTTGTTGTCAATATTTATAAGTATTTTCTCTAAAAGACTATAAATCGAATTTTCTAGATCTGTGGGCAAAAATAGGAAGTGCTTTTCAAACGCCAAAATCACTAACGTGGTTTTTGAACTCGTGAAAACATTCCGACAGTGCCTTTCCTCAGACACTGAAACGCCGTTAAGGAAAGCAGTTGTCACACTTGCAAAGAGAAGTCCCCTATCGCAAGCATTTTATCAATTCCAAGTTTCCTCAGTGTTCCTACAGGTTCCATTTTCTCTCGTTTCTTTTTTCGTGGGCCATGAGGTCGCATTTTCGATGGCGGCTAAAATACTAGAGCGCCGTGTACTCCAATTTAGGTGTGCGATAAAGAACTCCACGTGGACGAAATCATCTGATGCCCTCCACTACTGCGCGCTTGAAAATATATCGTCGTTGTGTTAATTAATACCTCAGCAATTATTATTTACTATTATTGCTCTGAATACATTACCGTGTTTTAACGTGATTTATCGGCCACATTTGGGAACAAGATTTTAAGATAATAAAATAGAATAAAAACCTCGCCATCCCACAGAGCACGTGTAGTAAGGAGGACATTAATAATTGGCTCATCTTTTTTTTCGGCTCGCTGCACACGCATTTAGAACAGTGTAATAAATATTAATGGGATCGATGAAATCTATGCAAGGCCACTCCCTCCTAATGCCTACATTTATTTCCAGTGCGAGACTGACGTGTCAGCTGCAGTGGAACGTATAAGTCTCTGTCGTAGACTGATAGATATCGCGCGCTTCAAAAAGATGAAAAAAAAACTTAATTTTATTTGCATGCTGTCTGATTTGCAGCGGCTCTGCTGGGACATGTCTCCATTCAGGTGCATCATTTCATACAAATCATACGCGGAATCAGCACAGCTAAGCTTTTTGTGAGCGTTCACGGTCTTCGATCAAGGCGGCCCTATTGATCCGTTTTTACTGTCAGTAATATGCAAAAAAGACTTGTGGAGAACAACTGCAAGGCGTGCTACATCAGCGACCAGCGACGCTGTCTAGTGTGGCAGCGATAGATGCCAGTCTGCCCGCTGCCAGGGCTGTCTCTAACGAGCAAGGAAGATACCAGTTCTGATGCAAAGACATCGTGTCGTGTGGCTTCCAGCGAGACAGAGGGACAACTCTTGCGTCTTCTCACGCCTCAGCTGTCTTTAACGCTGAACGCAATGCGCCTTGTTGGCGATTGTTTGGTTTTGTGTCCATTGCATCATTGGCATCCGGGATGCGTTCGGGAAAGCGGCGTTCTTTTTCTCCCACTGGTGTAACTGCTGCATTGGTTGCTGCAGAGTGGGCGTTCGTTGCTAATGTCGACTTCATTTTGTTCCTCTGCCGTGGCTGCTTTTAAAAAACACCTTAATTGACTCATCATCATTGTTCTTTGACAGAAGTGCATATGCATACTAGGCCCCACTCTGATTTATATATTTCAGCAGCATAAAGCAAATAGCATAACTATGAAATTAAATGTTACAATACACTAAAAACGGCGATATTATTAAGGATATCTGGAAAATGTTTCGAAACTTTAATCCAAAACCTGAGCTTTTAGGATTGCTTTTGGCTACCAGCTATTATATACAACAGTAGCTGGCGCCTTTTGTGCGGCACGAAAAGCCACGCGTGTGCCCAGTCTGGCCATCTTGCCAGAATAAACGTGTCTGCCTGAAGCGCGTAGGTGTTGCGTGTGTGCTGTATCCACCACATCCGACGCGACCCAGAGAGCGTATCGCGGGCCCACATATGACCCCACCACGATAGTTTTGCTCCAGAAAGTGCACTGATGCGTAGTTATATAATGATCAATGTAAGATACTAGGGGCCACGATAACCGATTATTTCCATTTCAACTACCGTACGATATCCCAACAAACAACCCGTATAGCGACGACCTGCAGTCATTCCTTAATATCGCCAGCCGCCAGTAAAAGGGTAATCGTTATCTTGTAACGCCGCAAGCAACGGCCGCAGCACATCGGTGAGCAGCTTTAGGCCAGTCGGCACCGTGTTCCAAGCGTAATCATGCGAACTGCAATTAAACATTGCAGCCGGATACCTTGGAGCAAGGAAATGCTCGAATTGTGGGAAGTGAAACTGTCTAAATTCGCATCACAAACAAGTCCATTTACTGCCACCAGTAAAAAGTTAATTATTAAATGCGAATAAGTTATTTGAAACTAAAGGCATTTGACCGCTTCTATCTATCTATCTATCTATCTATCTATCTATCTATCTATCTATCTATCTATCTATCTATCTATCTATCTATCTATCTATCTATCTATCTATCTATCTATCTATCTATCTATCTATCTATCTATCTATCTATCCGCCTACGACTTTGTGCTCTCCTGGCCATCTCCTTAGTTTGTGTATAAGAAATTTATCTTCGGAGGTAATGTGTGTACGACGAAAACGATTAGAACATGTCATGACATATATAACGTGATTTGGCAGTCGCGTAAGTCAGGAAACATTTTTTTTTCACAATCACGCACGGTGCATCGCTGCTTACCACGTGCTTTATAATGGGGGTATGCGCCACACGAGCTTCACAGTCAATGTCAATTCAGGAACGGCCAGAGCAGACATTGGAAATATTAACGTGATAGAGCTAACGATTCCGTATCGCAGAAAACCCGGTGCCGGTGTTGCAAGTGTGCCGGTGTTGCAAGTGAAAAATCCCGACAGACGCAAAGATAAGCATGGCGGTTCGAGGCAAGGAATTCTGCGCAGGAGTCGAGTACTTTCTACCGCAGAGCAACGCTAGTGCTCGGAACCAATCTGGAATAACATGCCTTACTGTCGTCATGTCGCATCAACGTCAATCGTGGTTGCATTCTAGTCTGTACGCTTTACATTTATGTAATCAGCATTACATGTGCAGTCCTATGACTCAGCAAGCTATAGTCTAGCGCTGCTCGTCCCCGCAGGCATTCCTTCCCTTTCCCTTCGCAGCTTTCCTTTCTTTTCGATAAATGTGACATCTGTGATGTAACCTGAGTGCCAAAGTTGCGTCGGACTATCAGCTACCTTTCACACGTCAGTGTAGTCGACATACCTATCGTGGTAAGCCCACGATGTGCACGTAGCTTATCATTTTACACAATGGCATCGCAAATGCTTGGCCCCCTTTCAATCTATGAAATTGACTGGTTGAAAGCGACAATTATCGTCTCACTTTGTGTACCCCTGGATGCATACCCTAATTGCGAAGACGGTCTTCACGAACCTCCCAGCACTGAATCTTAAGAAAACCAGAACGCTAAATTTTGATCACCCGGCATTTTCTTCAGCAAAAGGGAGAGTTGGGCTAGTTGGTTTGCGTTCATATTGAAACAGCGCACAAGGCGAGGACACAGAAAGACAAGCGCTTGTGTTGTCTAGTCTTTCTGTGTCCTCGTCTTTCGCGCTGTTACAATACGAAGCATTTTCTTCGTCCGTGTGATTGCTGCGCCCAATTTTTTATAAGGCATTTCCTGAGAGACAGCTGTTATCTACTTTGCACTAAGTTTCTGCGTGGTATTTTCCTCACGTATCCCTACACTTCTGACGTTCATACTTCCAACCATTAGTCCAATCTCGAGAACTGCTAAGCAAGACAGCATTGTATATGTACCGCATACTGTATATCAAGTTTTCCGTGCAATGATGTAATCTGATCTGTATTAAGTGCGCCGCCAACTTAGTCTAGGTTTCTTTCGTGAATATATGATGCAACTATATACGTGGAAATGTGCAGCCGAAGGTAACAAGTTAGGGCAAGTTCTCACATGAACAACTTATCCCTTGGGAATGCGCAGTTCCTGTGGGTTAGTATTACCGTATTTTTTTACGTTTTGCCAAAATACCGTAATGATACACTGTAATGAAAAGAAGAATTCGGTGCACTCTTGCAGCCTGATTTTGCTGCACGCACTGGGAACGTGCACGGGGCGTTTTATGAAGTTATATGATTTCTACACTGCAATTTGCTTTAATGCATTAGGTTTTGCAAGCATATTGTGAACAATCTGTTTTGTTTATTTGCGCCCGATGTGGTGAAACTAAAAAAAAAAATGTTGTATGATACCATGCAGATTGCGGCAGATGCAGTGAAGCATTCCTGCTGTAGAGGCTTTGGTTCTATTTTCTGAACCGTCAGAGCGAAGAAGCTGAGGAACGGGGAAGCAGTAGGTAATTGGGAACGCGACGCCGGGTGTGAGATAGGCGACGTCGTTAACGGAGCATAAGTGTTGGGTCTCATCTCCCCGGCCTGGTCCCGAGCCCAAATACTCCCAGATCACAGCGGTCCCTTCGGTCGGCGAAGGCGTTAATGGCAAATGGATCCGCCTCCACATGCTGCTATCACAGATAACACATATTAGCGCTCGGGCCGCCGTTCAGGAAATGTTGGACGCAGATGCGGGCCACTCCTGAAATGACAGCGACCCTTACGGCCCATATGGGACGCCCTTTGCTTTTTCACTTCCTGTATTTTTTATTATTAAGAATCACTCCCCCCCCCTCCCTAAGGGAAATGGCTACTGCGACGTGCAAGAAAGCCAGATGCTGCACGTTGTAGCGGCTGCTGACACGCTTGTTTTAGGCTGTAGCTTTGTGTACTTGGTACTCTTATTCAATTGAGTGATTGCTACCTTTACCTCTTGCGTTTGACGCTTCGCTTTACCGCAGCAAAATGTTCTGGACTATAAAACAAAGATAGGTTCACGACCTAACCGTCACAGCTGATTGAGTAAATTTACTTTCTTTTGTGCAACAACCTTTCACTTACTTCCAGCATCAGGCGACATATATTGCCTTCGATTGTATGTATAGTTATGTAAAGTATATTTCTTCAGTCGTGCAAATTTATTGAACAAGAACACCAGCGATTTGAATTTTAGTTTGCCAGTTTCTCATTAGCTTTTAAGTCCTCGCTGCATTCTTTAAATATAGCTCAAATTCAATGTTTATGCAGGTTTTTTGGCCCATCATAGATCAAGTACAATCGTGATCAATTCGACTATTCTTATTAGAAGTTAGTTTTGTTACAGAGGCACGAGACCAAGATTTGGATCTCGGACTTGTTATAAGAATACTAAGTTCCATATATAGTACATGATTTTGTATTAGCCGATTTTCAAAACGTCGTTGACATCTGTATTTCAGTCATTCATTTCAATATAGGCCTTGAAGGGTGGTCGCAGGAGTGGAGGCAGCAAATACAAAAGTTGCAAAACAACACAAGAACTCCTGAACATGAAGCTCACCAATGGATACTCTCAGTTTGAACAGCGCTCATTTTGCAAAGGCGGCCGAAGCAGCGAAGGAAACGAGCTTGCTTCAAGTGTCGAGCTGTGACACTTGATAGTTCGTGCTCATCTTCTGTTCATTTAGCGGCGTCTCTTGAGCTGGAGTGACTTTCGTACGCTCCGTAACATGAGCGCGGACGTCACGGGGAAAGCTCGAAACATCCCTCTTCCCCTCACCACGAGAAAACCGCGTGAGCAGACAGCGGAAGGGCAAGGTTCTCCCTGCGCAAATATAAGAAGAAGCGAGCGAGCTCGCCGACGACCTTTCAATCCGCCCGTCGCGCTCCTCGCGCCATCTCGCTGGTAATGAAGGAACGCTTATAAGCGCCTGCCGTATCTTAGTCCTGCTAGCGGTAAAGGGCGTGTATATAACGCTCGCCGTTAGATACCTGAAGAATCTGCGCTTTCTGGCGTAATGGTTAGCGCCACGCGCTGCGGAACGAGAGGTCACTGGTTGGATTCCGCACTTCGGAAGCATTTTTATGAATTATTTTTATTTGGGACGTTGATATATACATATTGCCACGAGCAAAGATCGACTAGTACTGTTCTTGGCAGGCTTGTATGTGCCGCTGTCGAAAAGATGATGAGGACGAGCTCGGAAAGAAGACGATGAGGTCGTTGTGCCAGTGATCGGACCAACCTGACGTTCTGCTGTACTGCTAGTTACAGGTTCCCGTTACAGCATCACGTGACATTACTGGTGGAGATGCTGGGTAGCAGTCTATGCACTGCGACCACCAGGAAGATCCGGACACCAACAGCGACGCCTTGGAAGAACCAGCTGACCTTCGGCGTAGTCGGCGGAAATTAGGCATACCACCCCAATTCGGCCCTCTTCCAGAACGCTCTAGAAACATGGCAAGCTCGACAACGGCAAGCCAGACGGAACAGACCACGGCCCCGTCTGCTCCAGTCCCGACCGGAAAGAACAAGCAGAACGTCTCCTCAATTTCTGGAGACCAAACGAAAGCGTTGCCATGTTCGTTGAGGAGATGTCTCAGCTGTTCCGGCGAGCTGATCCCACAATGGTGGAAGACAAGAACGTACGCTTCCTGATGCGGGGCGTAAAAGAGCAGCTGTTTGGAGGACTTGTGCGCAACCCACCAGATACTGTGGCGGAATTCCTCCGTGAAGCCACAACGATGGAGCGAATGCTAAGACAGCGGTCTTCGCAGTATGAGCGGCCGAACAACCCTTCATGTCTGTCATCGGCTTTGGTAACACCGGACGTCGCGACCACCAGGGACCCCGCGGAGCTAGTGCGCAGCATCTTACGCGAGGAGCTGCAAAAGTTTCGCACAGTGTCTCCCCAGCCCCAATTGGCTGCTCTAACGGACGTAGTCCGCGAAGAGGTACGGCAGCTGGTACAACCGTTGGTGGCGCCTCCAGCCGAAGCTCCTCTCCTAAAGTACGCGGAAGCCTTTCGCACTCCTGCGCCGGCTGTCAGCTATTCCCCCTCACCGTCTACCTTGCAGACGCCGCAGTACTTCTCGGGCCCGCCGCATGACCAGAACCCGCGACGTAATGAGCGGAAATCTAGTGTGTGGCGCGCCCCTGACAATCGGCCCCTTTGCTACCATTGTGGTGAGCCAGGACACTTGTACCGTGAGTGTTCGTACCGAGACATGGGCCTCCCTGGATTTCGGCCAGATGCTCGTCGACCCCGTTATGGGGAACGGCCCCGCGCTATTGCTGAGTACTTGGCAAGCCTGCAGTCGTCAAGTCTTCAGCGACGCCAATCCCGCTCTGAGTCTCCTCGACGCTCTACATCCCCGGGTCAACACTACACCTTCGCCGACGTTGTTGCGGGACGATCGCCTAGGTCCCCTAGCCCACGTCGGGGAAACTAGGAACAGCGGCCTCCGGGGGTGGGACCGCAGTTGCACGATTGTTACAAC